>NW_028243696.1:0-51510 GCF_964263255.1 Lissotriton vulgaris
TTACATGAGCAATGTAGTGCTCTGCAGTGCATGTGTGGCTAAAGCATGTGCAGAGTGTATGTGTGTTTGCGTGAAATACAATATATCAAGGGTAAAGAGTTCTGCAGCGCAGATAGTGAGTGGGTGGGCTGGCAGTGCATGTGTTTTGAAATAACACACCATGGTTAACGATAGAAAAGCACCAGTGCTGAACAGTGCATGCAGACTGAGTATGTGTATGTATACATGTGAGGGTTCAATGCATAGAGGTATTCATGCTGAACTGAAAGTGAGCTATGAATACACACTGAGTGAGGCTGCCTGCAATGGTACATTGTATAGATGACCCTGGGTTCCATTTTGGAAAGTGTAAGTCTGCCGGGCAAAACACGAGGAGGAGAGGAATCTCCCCAGCCAGATTTGTGCATTGCTGCATTCCCATGAGCTGAGTCGGTATATATTAGAGATAAAAGGAAGAGACTTCCTTTACATTTCAGAAGACTGCTCTTTGATTCAGTGACACATCACAAGGAACGGGCTGGAACAAATCTCAGGAAGGCTGCTTGGACTGATAAGAGAATCATAAACAGTAGGGTTAGGGGTTCGGGACTTACCTTTTGATGCACTTATCACTGTGGCTCACATCCAAGTGTGAACTATGGTCACTCTCAGGAACTGTGTTGTGGACAATTAGCTTCAGAGTTGTGCCTGTTGTGACTGGTATCTTTCAAAAGAAGCTGAATCCCAACATTAAACTTCAAAGACCCAGACCCTAAATCACATTTGATGTCTGGAAAAGTACTATATGAAGGGCAGGTTGAGTCCCCAAAAAATGTGTCATCTGCCAAGCAGCCAGATGGGCAATGTGAGATGGGGAATCTCTGCAAGACTTCTGCCTCTGACCAGGACAAGGGGTCAAGGCCTGCTAGTCTCCCTGCTGAGTGAGAGAATATCACCTAGTGAAACCAAGACCTCCAGCCCTAGAGCACAAGTCCCTGCCTGCTTTACAAGACCAATGTGCCTTGTGAGGAAGGGGAAATCTTTGGAGGGAGCAAGGTGCAATGGGGAACCCTACAGTGAGGACTCCCTGTGTGAGGTGTGAGGATTTGGCTGTGCACTAATCAGGCCATAGCCATGGGTCCCCTGCACACTGTGTCACTTGAACCACACTAACTAGGGGGAAACAGGTCCTATGTTTGTGTTTAGGTTCAGGGGGCCTGGCAGCTCAGGCTGGGCCGTTCATTTTTGAGCAAGGTCAAGGATGATTTGCATATGGCTAGGTCCAAACTCAGGTGACACAGCGTGCAAAATAGCAATAGACTGGGATGTAGCCTGATTAATTATATCAGTGACTGAGATTAACTTAAGTATTTCCTCCATCTCTTTTTTGTATACTTTAGTCCATGTATGTTATCAGCATTTTTATTTGTCACTATATGTGTTGTTTGCAT
The DNA here is from genome assembly GCF_964263255.1 of Lissotriton vulgaris. NCBI lineage: Eukaryota > Metazoa > Chordata > Amphibia > Caudata > Salamandridae > Lissotriton > Lissotriton vulgaris. The sequence goes on from NW_028243696.1 coordinate 1,431, forward strand.
GCAAATGTATTGGTCTGTGGGTTTCTGAGTGCTTGCAGCTATCTTTTTGTGTCTATGCATGCCTATGTGCGCAATTCTGTCCCTCTGTCTGTTTGGAAACATCAAGAACTTTACACTGGTTACCTGTTAGGGACAGAGTGAAGTTTAAAGCTCTGTGCATTGCCCACCAGACTTTTTGGAAAATGGGCCTAGAAATCAACTGCCCCCTGATCTCTCCATATCTGCCCAACAAGGCACTTCGTTCCTCAACCGCATCACTAGCCAAAATTCCCAGAATCTTTAGAGCCAGAGCAGGAGGACGTTCATTCTCGTACAATGTGTCTAAACTGTGGAACACCCTCCCTCTGCAGATGCGAGATAATTCCAACCTAACTAGTTTCCGGAAACAGCTCAAAACCTTCTTGTTCAGTATGTAGTAACCTTCTGAGGGCATCTTCTGTTTTAGTTTCAGCGCCTGGACGCCTCAGGGCAACTGTAGCGCTCTACAAATCCCATTTTCATTTCATTTCATTTCAAGTACAATGCAGTCTTTAGCGCACAATACAGTTACCACAAAGTCATTACCTTGTAAATGTCTTTACCACGCTTGACTTAACCACGTATATAACTTTATCACACATGTCATTATTGCACTTGCCTTTTCCAAGCTGTATAGCTATATACATTTACCATGCATGCCTTTACCACATATTAATAATATTAAAATCATAAAATCTATCTTTAAAGCCAAGCAACATTGTCGTTTGCCAGAGGACATCTTCTTCTATAAAAATGTTCAAAAATCAATAAAATGAAATAGTTACAAAAGTAAATTCTTGAAAAGTGTGAGAAATTTGGTGTTAGTAATTTCAGTTTTAAAATTAAGTTAATGAGAGCAGATATAGGCATATAATTCAGCAGTTCAGTTCATAAAGTTCAATGCAAACACAAAACTATGTTCAACTGGATATGTAAGATACAAATGTAATCTTCTTCAATGGCGCATTATACTAATTCAAAATATGAGCATAAACAAATCTCAAAGATTCTAATCTAAGAGAGTTATGCAGCACACTATAAAAATAAAAATTCTTAAAGATTCAAAATTTCCAGTCCAATTCTCAGATCACCTTCATTCTAAGTTTATTCATGGGGTTTTTTCCTTCATAGATACTATACTACAGATAGTCTCCCAAACCAAAATCTCCTTCTTCTGATTCAATCTGTGCCAAATACTCTCATTCAGGAGCTTCTTGTTTTTTTACCCCAGACTTTAAGTGAGAAATAGAGCGTATGAGATGAGCAGTAATTCAGAACCAGATTCAATAGTATCAATAAATCAATCAAAGCATTTGTAAACCACACTACTTACCCGTGAGGGTCTCAAGGTGCTGGGGGGGGGGGCGAGGGGGGAGGGAGAGAAGCTGCTACTGTTCAAAAAGCCAGGTCTTGAGGAGTCTTCTGAAGGTCAGCAGGTCTTGGGTCTACAGTAGGTGAGTGGGGAGGGTGTTCCACGTCTTGGCGGTGAGGTGGGAGAATGATCTGATGCCAGAGGTTACCCTTCGGATGCGGGGGACTGTGGCGAGGGCGTTGTCGGTGGAGCAAAGCTGCCGGGTGGGGGTGTAGAAGCTGAGTCGTCTGTTGAGGTACGCTGGTCCAGTGTTGTGGAGTGCCTTGTGTGTGTGGGTGAGGAACTTGAAGGTCATTCTCGTTGACAGGGAGCCAGTGCAGGTCTCTCAGGTGGGGTGTGATGTGGCTGCGGCGGGGGATGTCGAGGATCAGGCGTGCAGAGGCGGGCTGGTTCCGTTGAAGTTGTTTCAGGAGTTTGGCCGAGGCTCCTGCATAGAGAGCGTTTCTGTAGTCTAACCTGCTGCTAACAAGGGCCTGGGTGACCTTTCTTCTTGTTTCGGTGGGGATCCACTTGTAGATCTTGCGGAGCATGTGGAGGGTGTAGAAGCAGGAGGAAGAGACAGCATTGACCTGCTTTGTCATGGAGGGGGTGGAGTTGAGGATGACCCCTAGGTTGTGTGCGTGGTCAGTGGGTGTTGGGGCTGTTCCCAGTGCGGTCGGCCACCAGGAGTCGTCCTGGGCCGAAGGGGTAGATCCGAGGATGTGGACTTCAGTCTTATCCAAGTTCAGCTTCAGTCGGCTATTCTTCGGCTTTGATTCCTTCGTGGAGGTTGATTTTGGCGATGTGGGGGTCCTTGGTGAGGGAGAAGATAAGCTGGGTGTCATCGGCGTAAGAGATGATGTTGAGGCCGTTCAGTCGGGTGACGTGGGCGAGCGGTGCCATGTAGATGTTAAACAGCATTGGGCTGAGGGATGAGCCCTGGGGTATGCTGCAGATGATTTCAGTGGCTTTGGAGCAGAAGGGGAGGAGGAGGATGCTCTGTTTTCTGCTGGAGAGGAAGGAGGTGGTCCAGTCCAGGGCCTTCTTTTGGATCCCGGCGTCATGGAGGCGTGTGCATAGAGTGCAGTGGCAGACCGTGTCGAAGGCGGCTGACAGGTCCAGGAGGATGAGGGCCGCAGTTTCTCCGTTGTCTAGCAGGGCCCTGATTTCATTGGTGGTGGAGATGAGGGCAGTTTCGGTGCTGTGGTTGCTGTGGAACCCGGACTGTGATGGGTCCAGGATGCTGTTCTCCTCGAGGTAGTGGGTCAGTTGTTTGTTGACGGTTTTCTCGATGACCTTCGCCAGGAACAGGAGCAGGGAGATGGGCCGGACGTTCTTGAGGTCCTTGGGATCCGCCTTGGGTTTCTTGAGTAAGGCATTGATCTCGGCGTGCTTCTAGCTCTCCGGGAAGGTTGCAGTCTCGAAGAAGATGTTGATGGCTTTCCGGAGATGGGGTGCGATGGTGGTGCTGGCTTTGTTGAAGATGTGGTGTGGGCATGGGTCTGACGGAGATCCAGAGTGGATGGTGTTCATGATTTTGATGGTGTTGTCGTTATTTATGTTGGTCCAGGAGAGCAGGCGGGCGGTGCAGATGGTGGTCGTGGGGGCGGGGGTCTCAGTGGTTGTCGGGGTGTTGTGGTGTTGAAGCTGTTGTGGATGTCTGTGATCTTGTGATGGAAGAAGGTGGCAAGTGCGTCACACAAGTCTTGCGAAGGTGGGATGCCGTTGGTGTTGGAGAGTTCCTTCATGATTTTGAAGAGCTCTTTGCTGTTCTGCACGTTGTTGTCTAGGCGGTCTTTAAAGGAGGCCCTTTTGGCAGATCTGATGAGGTGATGGTGTTTGTGGGTGGCGTTCTTGTGGGCTGCATAGCTGTCTGGTGTTCGTTCACTGAGCCATTTCTGCTCTAGCTTTCGGAAGGTTTGCTTGGAGGCCTGGAGGTGTTCAGTGAACCAGCTGGCTTTCTTGCTGGTATGGCTATTGGAGGGTTTCTTGAGTGGGGCGAGGGTGTTGGCGCAGTCAACGATCCACTGTCTAAGGTTGCGGGCGGCGGTGTCAGGGCCAGTGGGGTCGGCGGATGGGCTCCAGGCGAGGATGGTGATAAGCAGATCTTCAGTGACTTTGCTCCAGCAGCTGTGAGGGATCTGTTGGGTGTGGTGGTGCGTGGTGGGTTTCCGGAAGGTGAAGTTGATGAGAAGATGGGATAGAGCGTGTGGCCGGCTGAGTGGGTGGGTGTGGATGCAAGTTATTTGAGTCTGAGGTTGGCGAGGTTGTTGATCAGGGTGGTGAAGTTGGTTTTGTTGTTGTTCTTGAGCCGGAAGTTCAAGTCCCCAAGGAGGATGTAGTCCGTGGAGGCGAGGGCGTGTATGCTGATGAAGCCGGAGATGGAGTCGCTAAACTGTGGTCGGGCCGGGTGGTCTGTAGACGAGGGTTCCTATGAGGGTGGTGTTAGGGTTGGTGTGGATCTGGAAGTGCAGGTGTTCGGCGGTGCTGAGGGTGTTGTCGGCTTTGGTCGAGATTATGAGAGTCTTCCTGTGGACGATGGCAATTCCTCCTCCTACTACGTTGGTTCGGTCCCTGCGGGTGATCTTGTCGCCTTCCGGGATAGCTATGGCGATGTCGGGGGCCGAGGAGGGGTTCAGCCAGGTCTCCATCAGGAAGGTGTCGTCTGGGGAGGTTGAGTCGCGTAGGTCCAAGAATTCAACAGCATGTTTGCAGGCGGAGCGGGTGTTGAGAAGGATGCATCTGAGGTGGTTGCGTTCCTTCACGGTGGGTGGCTTGGCAGTTTAGATGCTAGTGAAGCTGCAGTTACAGCAGGTGAATGGTCCTTGGGTGCAGTTTGGGGTGGCCAGAAATCAGGTGTGTGATTGTCTAGTGTTGAGTGAGTGGAGGGTGCTGGCATCGTAGCGGTGTTGGGTGTTGTGGTGTTCGCGGGCGCCAGGGGTTCTGGTGCTGGGAGTGGTCCAGGCACAGACGGGCGCAGACAGGCGCATACAGGCGCAGACGGGCTTGCCTTAGGTGCAGCCACACAGTGGCCGCCATAAAAAGGGGAGGTGGGAGGAAGGAGGCAGCTGGAAAGAGGGAGCAGGCAAATGGGTGAGCGGGGGTGGGCTGCAGGGAATGCAGCAGCAGGGAAAAACGGGGGCAGGAAGAGCAAAGATCAGATGGCAAAAGGGCACAGGGCACAGAAATAAAACGAGGAGGAAGAAGCACTAACAAAAGGCAATACAGTTGCGAAGGGAATAGAAGGTAAAGGGCACAGGACACAGAGTTAGAAGCGGGGGACAAGTAGGAAAAAACAGCAAACAATTAAGGCGATACAGTTACGAGGAAACAGCAGGCAGAAGGCCACAGGGTACACAGTTGGAAATGGGGAACAAAGGGGAAGAACAGCATACAAATAAGGCAGTACAATTACGAAAAATAGTAAGAATCACAACAATTACAGTCAGACAACCCTACCTATGGCCCACCACTGTCCACCAGGGATGAGGCACAGGAGGCAACCTGCGGGTGGAGGAGGGCCTAAAATTCTCGTCAGTAGCAGCAGCTGGGGCTGAATGGCAGGACAGGATTCATAAGTACAGCTGAAGGAATACCAGGCAATTTTATAAATCGCTCCATTACAACTTCATGGGGACACAAGCGTGTAGTCTTTTTGGGCGTGCTCCTCATACTGAGCAAAACTAAGGAAAGGGCATCTAGCCAGTTCAATGTTGTTGTCGCACACACTTTGGCCAACTTTGCTTTAAAGGTACCATTCGCTCTCTCTACTATTCCTAATGCTTGTAGATGATATCCACAATAAACTTTCTGCTCCACACTCGGGCCATGCAATGTATTTTCAAGATCTCATTTTTAAAATGAGTTCCTCTATCAGACTCAAATCGAATCTAGGGACCAGTTCCATCAATAAATGTATGACTAGAGTTAGTGATTCGCATCTGTGAGTGGGTAAGCCTCAATCTACTAAGGAAAAAGGTAGACAATTACCAAAATATCAATAGATTGTTATAAGTGGGCATCTCTATAAAATCCATTTATAATTTTGGAAATTATTATTTTGCCATCCTTCTGATGGATGTTTACCTGCTGACATGTGACACATCTCTGAAATGTGGATTAAATCTAGATAGACAACATACCATCACGCTTCATATGTATAGGCCCATGAATGTATCTTGCCTTCGACAACAACATAGAATCAGGCAGTAAGAATATCTTAGCACTTGACATCTAAATCTCATTGTCTGATGCTCCTGCCTCCTATCTTATTAGCTTTTTATCCTATGGCACTTCCTTTTATATTTGCCTCAAATTCTCAAGTGATTGAGCTGACATTGACAAAAAACTATTGACATTATCCATTACATATTCTGATATTTTATTTGTTGCTATTGTACCAGATGCAAAAACACAGTACTTATCAACCTCATCTGCACAATTAATGCCAACTGAAACTGTAGTCTTCATTTCTGTGTGCAGCACATTTAAAAACAGAAGTCTTCTTTGGGAATTGTAGGTCCTCTTTCATTTGTTGTGGCCCATTTCTAATAGCCGTGCCAGTGGAAGTCAATACACCCCTTTGTGACCACAACTGACCAAACACATGGACTATATCCAAACTGTATTGGCTATCTGTATAGATTGTAACGCTCCACCCATTGGCTATGCAGCATGCTCATGCAATTTTGATCAATTCTGCTAATTGTGTGAAGTTCCATTATAATAGTATGATGCTTCTACAGTATATACTATTGTAAAAACAGCATATGCTGCTCAAAGAGTTCCACAATGGTCTCTCAGAGAAGAACCCTCCATAAATAAAATAACATCTACTAAATGTCAATGTTCTATCATGAATATCAAGTCTTGGGTTTGTGCACAGCTCTGTCAGATCAATACAATCATGATCACTTTCATCTATTTCATCATCAAGCTCTTTCTCTTCAGTAGTGGAGGTGTTGAAAATTCAGGGCATTGCAAAGTTTAATTTAAATGTTTTCTGTCACTAGAATAATCTGCTCATACTAAATTAAGTAATTGCTTGGAAGATGCTGAGTATGTGTATGGGTCAGCCGTATTTCAGCTGAATGTGGAACCAGCACATCAAGTGTGTGTCCCCTCACAGTAAACTTACTTTGAGCAATTGCCAAATATGTTGCTGCAAGGGTCTTCATACACCCAGGAAGTGTGGCGGCAACTGCAACTAGTATAGCAGAAAAATATGCAATAGGCCATTTCACCCCTCCCGATGTTGCTGTGTAAGCATTGAAACTGAAAGCGCACATGCTTCTCTTTCATGAAAAAATAAAAATCTTTCTCCTCATTTGGCATTCCTGGAGCAGAGGCGCTACACAAACGATAGCTGTGATCCATCAAGGCTTGCAAGCATTCATTGTCCATGGGTATACAGCCCCTCCATTCACTTTTAGTCAACTTCTGTAAAGGCTTTGTAATCAGAGAAAAGTTTAAAATCCACCAACGATAATAGCCAACCACCCCTAGGAACCCCTCTGTGTTGTTGATGGGTTTATTTTCAGACTCACAGAAATGTGTTCTTCACTCCCCATGGGCAGGAAACCAGTCGATCACTGGTACAATAAAAACTGTAAGAGGAAAAGTCTATCTTGATGCTTGCCATTAAAACTCGCAACCCCTTAGAGGTACGCCTCGCAAGACATCAGTATAGGCAAGCCATATCTGTAGCTAAGAGGGAATGGGAGGACAATCATTGGGTCAACCTGAAAATAGCCAGTCAGTCCAAAAACATTTAACTCTTCTGGGCTTTAGTAAGGCAATCAAACAGCTGTGGTTCAGACCAACTTCCCAATCATATTACTGACAGAGAATGGTTCGACCATTTTATTACACTGTATGCAGGGGATGAGGTTGTTGAGGGCAATGGGCACTGTGGCAATCCATTGGAACCTATGATTGGACCATCTGACTCTTTTCACCTTATAGAGAAAAACGAGGTGGTGATGGCCGTAAACAAAATAGTGCCCGCTAAGGCCCCGGGTCAAGATGGCATTCCAGGTGATCTGTTCCGGGCTAAACCTGAACAATGGGCTACTTATTTTACTCTTCTGATTTATGCACTCTTTGAGAGCTCACCGGTACCACGTTCCTGGAAAGGGGCAGAGGTGATCCCTATTTACAAGAAAGGGGCGAGGGAGAGCCCTGCAAACTACCGCCCTATAAGCCTTATTGATGCTGGTCAGAAGGTGGTTGGCAGAGTTCTACTGGAGAGAATCCTCTTGTGGGCGGAGGAGAATAACATCATATCACAGTACCAGGTGGCATTCAGGCCATGTACAAGCACAATCAACCAGGCCTTTAGGCTGGTGCTACTGCACTGGAAGGTTGTAAGCATTGGTAAGGGCGGTCTCTACCTCGCATTTATAGACCTGAAGACCGCCTTCGACCTGGTTCCCCGCGAGCGCCTCTGGTCGGTGCTGCGGGACATGGGGCTCCCACTCTCCATTTTGAACGTCTTAGCTCGCATGCATGAAGGGAACTATGCACGTATCAGGTGGGGTTCTCAGGCTCAAAAAACAGAAAAGATCCCTCTAAATAGAGGTGTCCGTCAGGGATGCGTCCTGGCCCCTACCCTCTTTACGTTGTTTACAAATGGGGTAGTTTCTTTTTTATCTGAAATCAATGCTGATGCCCCCGTCCTGGCTGGTGTTAAGGTACCAACACTATTCTTCGCGGACGATTCTCTGTTGGTTACGAAAACTCCAGCAGGCTTACAGAAGCTGCTTGACCGGTTCTGCTTGTTCTGCAAATTGAGGGGCCTAGTCATTAATACCACCAAAACGAAGCTCCTCTAGTTTAACCCCAGCAGGGCTGCCAAATCTACTTTTACGCTCGAAGGCGAGCCCCTGGAACGCGTAACAGTTTTCGATTATCTGGGGATCAGAATTGCGGATAATCTTAAATGGCAGACGCATATTGAAAAAATGGCTCTAAGCCATAAACGGGTTACGGGTGTTTTTGGGAGAGAACACCAAGCTTCAACCTATAGACCCATTGCTCCTGCCCTGGAGATCTATGCTGCAAAGGCAATAGGCAGTGCTTTACATGGAGCGGAGCTTTGGGGCTTCAATAATGTAGATCCCCTCGTGACAGCAGAGAATAAGTTCTTCAGAGAGCTTGTTTCGCTTTCCAGGGGATCACCTAGTAAACCCCTCTTGAGTGATTTGGGCCGACGCTCAATCAAGGATTTGGTCGCCTACATCCCCTTTTATACTGGGGTCGCCTTTGGCGTACCCCAGAGCTATCCAGCTATGCCGATGGCCTAAAGGAAGTAATGAATCTCCAGGGTTCTTACAAGATCGCCTGGTTAGCTAACATCAAAAGACTTCTTTTGGCCATCGGCCTAGCTCCTGCATGGGAGCTAGGGGCCCCGGTGTCCAAGTTGACAATCAAGAGACTATATTGGGCATGGGTTGATAACCAAGCTCATAGAGATCCCAATCAGGGTAGGCTGACTGATTAGTTTCGTCAGCATAAGACAGTGCCCTGCTTTGAGCCTTACCTGGATTTTATCCAGAAACCCAGGGACAGGGCCCTCTTCATCCAGTTTAGAATGGGAACTCTTCCGGTCCACGAGCGCACTCATAAGTGGAAACTTCCTAACCAAACTCCTGACGCTTGCCCATTTTGCACTGGGATAGTTGAAACCATTCCACACTTGTTCTTTGTATGTAAAGCTTACTTCAGATGGAGGGAAAAATGGTTAAGACCTGTCTGTCGATTGCTAGGTACAAGGAACCATTCAACTGCCCTTAGAATCCTTCAAACTGAGCCAAACACTACGTTAGCCTGTGGGGTGGCCAAATACCTAAGCTAGGCCTGGCTGATAAGATCAAAAGCCTTATGATGATTCTGTATTGATATTCCATGGTAAAGATGTCACTGGTTTTAGACTTTTTCCTATATTTTTAACCAATGTATTTTAATGATATCTGTTGTACCGAAAAACTTTTCAAAGCTGATTCATGGTTTAGTATCCCTTTTAATTATTGCACTGTATAATTGATTGTTAGCTCTAAACTTTTTTTTCGTTGGAAGGACATGTACTTTTTAATTGTGATGTGCTTTTTAAGATATTTTATATTGAAATAAAGCTTTGTTCTATTACTAAAAATAAAAAACTTCCGGGTGACAGTACTATGATTTCTCAGGAGCTACTTTATACCCGTTTTCAGCCAAATGATTCAACAAAGCAGTTGAGTCAATTCTACAGCCCTCTCTCTGTTTTGCTGTGACCAACAAATCCTTCTTAAGGATTTAGGAAAAATTTAAGGATTTTTCATATACCCTTCTGGGATTCTACACCAAACGAAGATTCTATTTTGTAATTAGGATGTAAAAAGATACTGATTATCCTTTTGAAGAGGAATTGAGAAAAGCTTGACAGCAATCTACGAGAGTAAACCACTTAGCTTCTGTAGGAATCTGAAGCAATATTACTGCAGGATTAGATATGAAGGACAAACATGGGATCACTATATTATCCACTGTGTTCAGGTCCTTTATGGTTCTACATTTTGTACTTGGTTTCTTTATGATTGAAGAGTTACATGGGCTCCCTATTACTTTTTTACCCTGCTTAGTCATTTTATTTCTAACAAGTGAAATCCCGTTCTCTGCTTTACAAGTAGGCTTGTATTGAGGAGTGCAGGAATACATTGCATTCATTTTTACAGAGATCTGCACTGGCTCTGCACTTTATATTAACCCAATTTCTTTTTCTGCTAGATCCCCCGCCTCCTTCTTCACAGTATGCCTTAAATCAGGAGGTAAGTCAATGTGTGTGAGAACTGGAAACATTTTAACTTCTTCTAATTTGTTTTTAAACTCAGAATTCTTATCCGTTGTCTGAATAACAACACTATCTGGTGTGCAGTAAATCACACAATTACGTTTACACAACAGTGGCCATCCCAACAAATTAATTGGATTCGTCTCACTGATTATGAGTTCATGTTCATTTATGATAGAGCCCATTTTCACCTTTCTTTCTACATCTAGAATTGCACCAAACATGTTTCTCCACCCCCTTTGAGTCACTGTCATTGTGTTGATCTCAAACCTGTAGGAACTCAGAGGGTACCTGTAAATTGTGGAAAATTATCATTAATCACTGAAGGTGTTTGATGAAATCTAAAACCATGTTGGAAACCTTGCATATTATTTTGCATTGGTTATTGCATGACTGGAGCCGATGACATATTCCTATTGAACTACCTTGGATTCTGTTTGTTCTGCACAGAACAGAAGCCAGTAGGGCTGGATGTGGGGAATCATTTGTGACTCATTTTGAAGTGTGTATTTATTAAATCTAGAATCCTGTTGCCAGTGACAATTTTCCTGCAGATGTAGCAAGGAACAATTCTCATCTGTATGTTATTATTAATATTTAAATTAGGCATTTTGCTAGTAAAACCTCTATCTCTGCCATGAAGACCCCATTTTCACCTCCCACAAATTGCACATCATTACCTTGAACATTGACACCTTGCACACCAACACCAGCACCAGTTCCAAATCCAGGTGACTGGATTACCATTTCGGAAAAAACTTTGAGCCACCATCAATTGCTCTTTGGCCGTTTTCCCTTTAGCATCACAACAATCTCTACAATACTTTGCAAATGCCAATGTTTCATCTAACGATTTGGTCTGCCAACACATCACACTTTGCTAGATATGCAAACTAATTTCCGGGTGCAATCCCATCACAGAAGCTGAAATGACACCACAAATGTTTTTTTTAGGGCTTCATTAATTCCAATGTACTGTCTTTTAATCTGCACAAATCTCTCATAGTATGCATGCACTGATTTACCTGAATATTGCATCGCCTTTATTTTCAGCTGCTCAACGACCCGTTTATATTTATCCAAAACAATTGGGGAAAGCTTATTGTGAGGGTTTTTTCCTTGTGGTTCTTCTTCTGGTCACTGTACGATTGTCTTATACTAAGTCCACAAATCTCGAGGCACAACAATTAAAAAATAAAGCATAAAAATCTAACAAAAGCACTTTTGAAATGGTCAGAATCTTTTCAACCTCTGTATGCTACTTTTCAGGCTCATCTCTGAACTTAGGAAAATTATTTGTAAATATGTAAATATCACTCCTTGACCAAGGTACATGCACATATGCTCCTCCCGGCACTTCTCTCAAGGGAAACTCTTTTTCAACAACAACTTCATATTTGAAATTACTCACACTCACGTTTTTCTTTGTTTTCTACAACCCTGGATTATCAGGTGTTTCCATCCATTCATTTCAATACCTTCTCAAATCTTATTTTCTAATCATGCCTAATTACTTACTGGATTGTCTTGCAGTGTTTGGGAATGTTGATTCATTCATTTATTTTCAGTCAACCCGATCTTATATGACGTGCAACATCTCTGTTGTTATAAATCCACTTTTAATTCTGTAGCCAATATCTGAAGTTTCTTGAAACCACGTTGGAATGTCTTCCTGCTTCTGCACTCAAAAATGGCAACTCATTTTTATTAACTGTGAAATTTGTCTTTATAAGTTCCTTTTTCTGCCATTATTTCCAAATCTCCTTTGAGTTTCAAAGTATCAATCTCCATCCCTTTAGTTTGACCAAGTGAAGATGAATTAGATACAGCCTCATTTCTCCTGATACTTGGCTCTTCTGCTCCTAACTCTTCCACCTGCACTTGTGTATGAGCTTCATTATACGGAGGTGGTCTAACTTTCACAGTCAACAATCAGTCCGTAAACTTATTCTCACCCTCAGAATCACTCTCATTCTTTTCCATCTCATTCTTGTTCTTAATTTTGTCTTCATTTGTTTTCATTTTACACGATTCATCAATTATACAGGAAAACACCTGTAGTTTCCAACACTTTTTTCTCTCCATGCCTTCTTACATAAACGCAATCTCACATCCATCCAATGGTTGAAAGCCTTACCAATTTTCCCTTCCAACATTATCTTGTGTGTTCTCTCATTTGCCAGATGCTCCCACCCATTCAAGACATCAAACCGCATAGGGCTTCATTTCCAGCATGGCACGCCTCCAATTCTCAATAATGTTCACTTCAAATGTACCATGCAAAGGAAACGTGAACTTTTTATTTCCAGCTGTAATTCTATTCCATTTTTTAAATCACAAGCATGTATGTTATCCACGGTCCAAAAGCATTTCTTGAGCGGGGGCATCATTTGGAGATGAAGTGACTCCTCCATTAGCAGGAATCGCAGATTTAATCAAAAGTGCACCCATTCTAATCTCAAACTAGCTCACAATTCACAATACACAGAATAATAATTCAACCATTCACAATACAGTTTCAAAATGAGATTTGCAGCACAAAATATAAAAGCAATGCAAATAACCTTTGTCTGCCTGCCGGAATATGGTACAGAAAATAAAAATCGCCATAGAGAAGTGGTGTATAACCTTAGAGTCAGCATGTTTATCCTTGTGAAAAAAAGAATAAACACTACCCAGATTCGTTGATCACAGCAAGACAATTAGAGATTTCACAGGACTTCACCCTATAGGACTTTAATCTATAACCTGAAGTGATGTCCCATGCCTTTCCTGCTGGCAACCTTAATATATTATCTCACGAGCTTAGATTACCATACATCAATTAACCTTATACATAAATACATAAACCTTTGCACTTAGGTTATATAACATCTCAATATGTATTAATTAGGAGCAAAACTTATATAGCTCAGCAATTTAGCAAAACAATACAATGCAATGCAGTTTTTGAAGCTTGTGCAAACAAAAAAACAAAACACTGTTGGCATAACATGCTAAACAGTTCCCAGTAAACAAACGACTCATTTCAAATCATACGTTGCAAGACAACACAATCACAATCCACTAAGACAACTCACCACACAAAACAATTAATTTAACAGAAAGCTCTATTGATACTCATGTAATGAAACTACTCACACCATCAACAGATAAAGCAGCATTAATCCATGTAATTCGAGCATTGTATAACCCCTAACAAATTTGGGAGTGCAAATTTTGAATTACATTTTGCAACAAACTTTGCACCTAATTGATTTTTCTAATTCGATTATTTCTATTCTATCATTGCCCACATTCTGCCCAAAATTTTTGTTGGATTTATGCACTAATGAATTCAAAGGGCTAATGCACAGGATCAGAGTTGGGGAAGTCCCAAAGACTAGGGACCCTTGAGCAAATATAGAAAACCTAAGCAACACAATATTCAAAGTCAAAATCTATTTTAATATATAAGATTTATTCAGATTCAAATTACTATCAACAATGCAAACAAAAGGCAAGTGCAAGAGGTCATAACTTGAAGGAATCACCCATAACCAATTATATAGTTAAAAAATTGCATAAATCTACTCAGTTTATAAGTCAAAGTAGAGTAATCAACAAGAGGACTGACATGTAGTCTGTCTCTGAAAAATCAGACAGACATCTGGCTCACATCCCAAAAAGGACACATTTTACCGTTTCAGAGAAGTGAAGAACAACGCACGTGAAACATGGTGAAATGGTATCAAAGCACTGTACTAACAAAGATACTTGACATAAACCAATCAACATTGTGTGCAAATTTTTCTATATAAAATAAATTACTTTAGGAAATACCTAAATCATGAATAAATATTAAATATGATTTACTTTACAGGCAAGGGATTTTGCATTGCTCTATGCCAGCAAACCAAGTAAGCCTTTTTTTTGTGAAAATTGTTTTATTAACTTTGTTCGATGACACAAAAAATACAGAGCAGTGTTCAATTGGCATGTGAAATGATAACAAATCATTGTACATTCGAAGGCATACAGTAAAGTATCGCGGAGCAGCAACCATTATCACTCTTAGCTCGCACCCCCCCATGGCTCGGTACTTCCACCAGGGACCCCAGATCCTCCTCCATTCCTTCACGCAACCCCTAGCCTTATAGATCATTTCCTCCACCCTCTGGCACCAATCCAAATCTCGTTGCCACTGGACCCATTGTGGGGCCTCCGGCGCCCCCCAACAACTGGCTATATTTCTTTTAGCCACCCCAGCCGCCATGGCCAGGCAGATCTCGTCGTACCTTGACCAGTCCATCGGCCCTTTAATCATTAACAGAAGCCACCTTGGTTCCACCGGGACCGGCGACCCCACTACTGTCGCCATGGTACGGGACACCTTGGTCCAGAAGGGTACCACATTCAGATAATCCCAGGGACCCACCTGGACTTGTTTGGAAGGTTGCTGCCGACCCAGCGCTTCGAGTTCGACCTCTTGCCGGGGTGTGCCGGGTCTGCTTGTTCTACCGCTACCTCTCGCCGCACCCGCTCCGCGGGTGCCGCTTCGCGGCTTGGAGGCACAGAGGAGGGAGAGGTGAAGGCAGCACGCCAAAGCTGGGAGGCGCCTGGAAGGAACAACTCGCAGGCGCTCGCAGGGACTCAGTAGACCAGTAGACCAGGAGTCCCTGCTTCCCCAGGCCTGAGAGCGGACGCGCCCACCTTGAGACACGCCCCCCGCCTGACCAGGTGAAAAGGCGTGTGCTCCGACAAATCGCTGGGACCCACCTGGACTTGTTTGGAAGGTTGCTGCCGACCCAGCGCTTCGAGTTCGACCTCTTGCCGGGGTGTGCCGGGTCTGCTTGTTCTGCCGCTACCTCTCGCCGCACCCGCTCCGCGGGTGCCGCTTTGCGGCTTGGAGGCACAGAGGAGGGAGAGGTGAAGGCAGCACGCCAAAGCTGGGAGGCGCCTGGAAGGAACAACTCGCAGGCGCTCGCAGGGACTCAGTAGACCAGTAGACCAGGAGTCCCTGCTTCCCCAGGCCTGAGAGCGGACGCGCCCACCTTGAGACACGCCCCCCGCCTGACCAGGTGAAAAGGCGTGTGCTCCGACAAATCGCTGGGACCCACCTGGACTTGTTTGGAAGGTTGCTGCCGACCCAGCGCTTCGAGTTCGACCTCTTGCCGGGGTGTGCCGGGTCTGCTTGTTCTGCCGCTACCTCTCGCCGCACCCGCTCCGCGGGTGCCGCTTCGCGGCTTGGAGGCACAGAGGAGGGAGAGGTGAAGGCAGCACGCCAAAGCTGGGAGGCGCCTGGAAGGAACAACTCGCAGGCGCTCGCAGGGACTCAGTAGACCAGGAGTCCCTGCTTCCCCAGGCCTGAGAGCGGACGCGCCCACCTTGAGACACGCCCCCTGCCTGCAACGCCCACTACATAACAATCAGCCTGTCGCTCAGCGGGACGCGAGCAGGACGCCGAGCGAAGCCCGAGCAAAGGGCGGGCAGTCTGTGGCAGTCAGGGGCTGTCAGAGGCTGGGCTGGGCCACCCCCCTTTTTCATCGACCTCCACGTCCTCTACCCCCCCGAGTCTATCTGCAGGATTCGGATCCACCATGTCCACCAGATCTGGTAAAGCCTGGAGGGGTGGTGGAGCAAGTGCTTTAGGGGGTTCCACGATGATTGGGACAATGGACAAATTCATCACCCGGGTGGCTAACGTCATTGAAAAGGAGATCGCAATGACGGAACGCCGCCTTTCACTTGACCTCCTTCCATCTAAGCGCTCCTCCTTGGGAACTGTGGCTCATGCTCTATCGCCGCCTATCCCCACTGCCATCTTGCTCCAACCTGATGAGCATCACATTGCAGTGCTAGAGGCTGGAATAGACAGGATAGAAAGCCTCATATCTCTTCCCTCTCCGGGTAGTCGCTGCACCGAGGCTATTGCTTCTGGCCCATCCTCATACACAGCCAGTCCTCCCGACATCAGGCCTATTGCGGATCCCATTGTTCCCTCACCTCACACATCACCTCTTCCCCAGACTCCATCTCCGCGGGTCCATAGGAAAAGGAAAAGGGGATTCAACACTCGGAGGGGGAACTATTCCATGCTCCACAAGCGTTCTAGGATAAAGTTTAATAGGGGCACTACACACCAAGGCACTGGGGAGCTGGAACCCCTTAGGACTGCAGGCCCCTCCCAGCATGCAGCCGAGCCCCCAACACCGTCCCTTCTGCCCCCAGCCACACCGGCTCTAGTAAATCAGGTTACTTCTCTCGAGTCTCTCGAGAACTTGTTAAAATCCTTGTTTAATCCGCTACTTGACCAAGTTAGGAGCCTGGGGGTTAGACTCGACAACTTTGAACAGGCCACTAGGGATAACTTTTTCTCTTTGAAAACCCTGTTGAAAGTCCAATCTAGACCTTCTGAATTTATCCTAGATAGGAATATGGTTAAGGAGGTCCCAGCAGGTCAAACAACTAGAGCCCAGTCGTCTCTGCCGGCAAAAACACCTGCCTCAGGGAAAGCCACTACCCCTGTCCCGGTGGCTGGTGCGAAGCGGCCGACGACTAGTGAACTCATCCACGTAGCTCAGGTACATGGCACTCCCCCCTCAGCAGCAACGGCACTTGTGCCGAACCCTGCCCAAAAGATCCCACTGAAGAAAGGGACTGGCCCAAGTGCCCATTCGGCAACTGCTGCGCCTGTTAAAACCAACGGAGCAGCACCTACCGCTAGGGCTACTAAACCACCCTCTCCTCCCAAAAATCGGCCTCTGTCTAAAATCCCTTCCTTGCCAAAAAATCCTCCCCTAGCGGCCCCTGAGCATATTCCGCCACGCAAGTGCCCTCCGGTAAATCTCCCACCAGAATGTCACCCTTATGTTGTTGTCCTCACCAAAGTCCCCCTCCTAAAAGAATCACAACAGGAAACACACCAGGCGCTGAAAAACAAAGTCATCCACTGGATGAAAACTAATAGACCTCTTCCAGTGGGTGTAGACGGCCTGATCCTTGGGGTGCGCAGGGTGAGTTGGATTGGCCACGGGAAAAAACTTTTTGAGGGCGATTGCGTGGTGGTTAATTTTCAAGATATAAGAGCTGCCCACGCAATATGCTCCCAAGGCCGTACGGCTGGAATGGGGGTCGATGCTGTCGACCTATCCTTCTTTTACCCAAGAACGATCCCGACCACTCCACTATGCCCTGTGGGGCCCCCTCCTCTAAACATCGCCCACGGCCTCACCTCCCCGGGAGTCTTCGCACAGCAGCTCTACCCAGCGCCGGTGATGCAGAACTGGGGCTTCTGGGGCTGCTGACTCCTTGACGTCCCCGGGGATGATTCTGAGGTTCCAAGCCCTGCTGTTGAGCCCATCCCCTTCCCTAAAATCTGTTGCCTCCCGCCAGGTCACCGCCAAGTATGTTTCTGAGCAAGGGGAAACCAGGGAACCTCCCGGCTTACCGGCCGGCCCTCCCGTTGTGGGGGCGGTGGTGACGTTGCCCCCCGTCGAGAACCGTAGCATTGCAGCTGTGACGGACCCCTCGTTCAGGGTTTTCAGCTGGAATGTGGCGGGCCTCGAGAGGAAGCTAGCACTCCCAGACTGGAACTCGCTGGTGGAGCAATACTCCATATGCCTGTTCCAGGAAACCTGGAGCGGGGTGCCCCTGCATAAGGCAGGTTATTCCACCCACTTTCTGCCAGCAGCCCCTAGTGCAACCGGCAGGGGCCGCCCTTCGGGCGGCCTCCTAATTTGGGTGGCTTCAGAACTCAACTGCAGGGTGGTGGAGCGGGACACTAAATGCCCTGATCTCCTGAACATAGTGTTGAAAAACTCCCAAGGCAGAGTTATTTTAAATATTTTTAACATTTACGCCCGAGGCACAAAGGGGGGCAGAGAATCCCCAGTAATATCTTGCTTAGAAGCCCAGCTACGCTTATCACCTCACAGGTCCTGCACCCTAGTGGGGGGCGATCTTAACTGCACTTTCGAGCCCTTGGACCTTGAAATCTTATCTGATCAAGAGGAACTCGATGCCAGGTGGGGGATCCCGTCCCTCGAACTGAATCCCATTAAGAAGTGGACAGAAGTGGCCCTCCAGATAAACTCGATAGCCATGGAGTTTGGCCTGAGGGCTGCCAATGGCAGAACCAGGTCGGACAAAGCTGGGGCCCACACTTACAATAGGCCAGGGCACACGTCACGGATTGACTATTTCCTCCTTGACATACACCTGTGGAGCATGGTGGAGGACATGGTGATTATACCATCTGTCGAGAGTGATCACAATCTTCTCTCTCTCACCATGTCTCACAGGTGGATATCTTGCCCTGTGACTAGAACTTCCTGTAACCCCCCCCCCCCGGACCTGTCAGTCGTCGCCAACTGTGGCCGGCGGCTAAAGTGGGCAAAGCTAGCACTCTCAGAGGAGAAAACCTCTGCCATTAGGCAGCTTCTTGCTTCAGCCCTAACCAACCTTGACCATCAGGTGGAAGGGTTGTCGGAGGTGGCCTCGAGGTTCTGTATTTTAACCCAGGCTATTAGCAACCTCTTCGTAGTGCCAGCCAACACGAATAGAAGGAAACCTAGCCCACAAGGCAGATTGGGCTGGTTCAATCAGAAGTGCAGGGAGGCGAAGTCACTTCTCATCGAAGCAGTTAAGTCCAAATTACCATCTAGGACTAGGGTGGCCAGGAGGCACTATGCACTCTGCCAAAAAAACGCCATGATGGAGTGGGAGGATAACTTCTGGCAGGACCTTCTGACTGCCAGTCGAGGGAAAGACGCAAAACGTTTTTGGGATTTGGTGGGTATCAGGAACCGTCCTGACGATACTTTGAGGCCCTGTACCATCAACGCCCAAACTTGGTTCTCCCACTTCCAAAAACTCTACTCTGCCATTGAAGGCTCACTAAATGACCCCTTTGACCCCCCGCCCTCTAGTCTGGCCCAAGACCTGGAATCCTTTTCTGTTTTGGATGTTACAAAACAGATCAAAACCCTGGTCCCTCTTAAAGCAGCTGGCCCGGATGGCCTCCCAGGCGATATCCTCCGAGCATACCCGGAAGAGTGGGGGGTAATAATTTCTGCACTCCTCAATGCAATTGTCGCGGGTAGCCTGGTGCCAGATTCCTGGAGAGGTGCTGAGGTGGTCCCCATTTACAAGAAGGGCAGTAGGGACCTACCTGGGAACTATAGGCCTATAAGCCTAATAGATTCGTCCCAGAAATTGGCGGGGAAAGTGATTTTGGGGAGGATCTCGCAATGGGTGGATGAAAACCACATCCTGTCCGACATGCAAGCCGGGTTCCGTTCAGGCACCGGAACCATTGAACAGGTATTTAGGCTCCTGTTATTACACTGGAAGGTGGTGGAGCTAGGCAAAGGCAGTCTCTATTTGGCCTTCATTGACCTAAAGACTGCCTTTGACCTGGTTCCCAGGGAGGAACTCTGGAGGGTGCTACACGATCTTGGGATGCCCCCGGAGTTATTAAACCTCCTCATCAAACTGCACAAAAACACCTATGCCCAGGTTAGATGGGGGTTGAACGGGGAAAAGACTGATAAGATCAGGGTCGAGAGGGGAGTAAGGCAGGGCTGTGTCCTGGCCCCCACCTTATTTTCCCTCTATATCAATGGGGTGGTAGACCATCTACTCGGCGAACCAGCAGACGCTCCCACCCTGGGAGGCGTAAAAATTCCAACCTTGCTGTTCGCCGATGACACCCTCCTCATCTCTAAAACCCCCCAAGGTCTCCAGACATTACTAAATCGCTTCCAGGACTTTTGCATCTCCAGGGGCCTTGTCATCAATGTGGAAAAGACCAAGTACCTAGTTTTGC
The DNA here is from genome assembly GCF_964263255.1 of Lissotriton vulgaris. Taxonomy (NCBI): domain Eukaryota; kingdom Metazoa; phylum Chordata; class Amphibia; order Caudata; family Salamandridae; genus Lissotriton; species Lissotriton vulgaris. The sequence goes on from NW_028243696.1 coordinate 21,438, forward strand.
ACCCGCCCCGCAAACTTGGCCGCCCCCCTATTTTGAATTCTATACCCCTAGAAAGAGTGGCAGAATTCGACTACTTGGGAATCCGACTCAACGACGCGATGAACTGGACCGCCCATATCAACAAAATGGTAATGCCCCACAAAAGGGTGGGGGGGGCTCTCCTTAAAGAGTTTAACAACTCAACTAAACAATGTGTTGCCCCCCTACTTGATATATATAAAGCTCGTGCGGTCCCTGGGTCACTATATGGAGCTGAATTGTGGGGTCTGGACAAAGTGGATCTACTGTGCAAGGTGGAAAATAAATTCATTAAAGATCTCCTTGCCATACCACCGAGTAGTCCGACTATCCCAGTGCTCATGGATGCTGGCTGCAAAGCAATAGGGGACCAGGCTCGCCTGCGACCCCTCTTGCTCTGGGCCCGTCTGTGGAGGGTACCGGAGCTAAAACCCTACGCTGACGGCCTTGCTGAGGTGATGCACTCCGACGGTTGGCACAGTATCAAATGGCTGAAGAACATCAAACACCTTCTAGGGGACCTAGACCTGGACTCTTGTTGGCACAATCACTCCGCCCCCCCGAAGGAGACCCTAAAAAAACTGTTCTGGGAGTGGGTCCGCGTGAAGCGCATCAGTAATCAGCAGCACTGCAAAACCACCGCAGCCTTTCTGCTGATAAAAGATGTCGTTGCCTACGAGCCATATATGGACCTAATAACAATTGCCATGGACCGGTCCCTGTACATCAAATTCCGGCTGGGGTTGTTACCCTTGGCTGACCTTTGTTCCAGGTGGAATAAATCCCAGCCCTCTTCACGATACTGTGCTCTCTGTCCCGATAAACCAGAGACTGTGCCACATTTTCTGTTTGAATGTCCAGATTACGGCCGACCAAGATCACGTTGGCTTGGTCCTATCTGCAGAGAATTGGGTACTCGCCAGCACTCTGTCGCCCTTCGGATTCTATCAACTAATACAGCCCCCCCGATTGTTTGTGCCGTTGCCAAGTTTTTAAAATGGGCCTGGTTGATTAGACTTAAAAGACTGTCCATATCAATTTAATCTCCTTTTAACTAACTTATGATGTTCTAATGTGTTTTAATGTTTTCTACTTATTGTACAGTCATACTTTTTTCGACATGCTGTTTTAATCTTTTGTATCGCTTTTATGATATATGCATATCGAAATAAAGCAATCAACCAGAATCAACCAGAATCCCAGAGAATATGGAAAAAGGTTCCCTGCCCTTGACAACCCCACACACACAAGGGAGACAGGCTCCTGCACCATGAAAACAGGTGAGTTCGCAGGTAGTACACCCGGTGCAAGATTTTTAATTGGACAAGACGGAACCAGATCCGTATAGCGATTTCGTGGGGGCTCTGCAGGGCATGCTGCCAATTGTCATCTTCCAGGCCGCTGATGTCTTCCTCCCATCTCGCCCGCAAGTAAGCCATTTTTGAATAAATGAAGACACATTTGTGGCTAGGGCAACAGCAGCATTGAAAACTGCAACAAATGTGAATTTCTTGACATTGCTTCTTTCTAAAGTTTACAGATAAATATGTGTTATTCAATGCTAGAAAACAACATCATTAAATTAATCCAATTTCAACTCTTTTAAGAAAAGGAAAACCGGAAAAGAAACATGCAGGTAAGAAACTTGTTCATGCAGTTTCAAGAGCCACATTTCCTTCAGCAACTTTATAATGGATGCTCAGTGCAAACAGGCAAAAGCCTAGTAAATTAAATTTGCAGCCTAGTTATGCTAACTGAAACACAAGTAAAAAACATGATTTTCTAATTAATAAAAACACTTCATCACTTGTCATTATTGATTCTACTTACTGGTTTCAGCTAAATAAAAGAAATGCTAAAACAAATCTCTGTGAGAAGGGGAAAGAGAAATAGATAATCTCACATAGATTCTTTCCATTTTGTTTTTATGTACCTTTGGAAGCATATAGAAACATGGGGCAACGGGTTGTTTAACTAGAAGGGAACGGTATTCATCCTCACTGAGTAGCTCTTTCTCTCCCCACCCCCATATTTGGTCATGATGATTGTTGATAGCTAAATACAGCCTGGTAAGTGCTTTTCTCATAACTGGTGGAATGAAGTTGTCTATGTGCTTCTTTTAGATATTTGTTCACATCCCAAAGGACTACATTATCTCCCTTATCAGAGGGTTTAATGACAATACTCTGATCTTGATAGAGGGATATTAAGGCTTTCCTCTACTACTAAGGTTGGAGGCAAAGTTGTTGGCAGATTTTTAGGACAATTCATGCAGTGTGAATATACATTCAAGCCAATTGGCGGTTTTTGTGTATATCTCATTTGACTAAATGCTGTCATGGCTGCAACTTGGCTGATACACTAGGTTATAAATTATGTGGTGAATTTCATGAAATCTCAACAGGCACTGAAGCCACTTGGCCTGAATGAATGACAAATTTATTTAAATTTAAACTTAATTTTAGCACTGAATTTATTTTGTCCACTACAGATTTCTTAAGCATACTGCAGCCTGTTTTATATGTTAAGAAATAATATGTAAGCATTTCATTAGAATATTAGAAATGCGACCTGCAATGAGTTCTCTTAAATGTATGTCAACTAATGAGCTAGATAGAGGATAAAGTATGCAATAATATATATATATATATGCATATATATATATATATATATATATATATATATATATATATATATTTTCTATGTCAATGATTACTGTTCACCCTATGTGCTGTTCTTTTTAAAGCCAATAGGGTGCTGTGTTTCTATTTTTTTTCTTTTTTGTTAGTTTTGTTTTAAGTCCTCATTTGTCAAATCAATATATAATTGGAGATAAGAAAGGATTCGGGCTGTCTTGATTCATTAAAGGGCGATACCAGGTCACACCATAAAAGGAGGGGATGAATCACATCTCGGAATTCACAAAACCTTCCCACCCATCCTTTAACTCTGGTTATACAGGTACTTATAGATTTGCCCCAACAAGAATGCCGATCAATCTTGAGCACTCCTGTGTAATCTTAAAAAATCTGAATCTCTAATTGAAATCATTGGACTGAGTATAAACTTAATATCAACCAAAGTAAAACAGATTAAAGAAATTTTACAGTACACATTATAAAAAAAAGGAGAAAACTATAGGAGTTTAGGGGTAAGCTATCTTAACCCAGTTATCCCACAAACTCCAAATGTTGGTATTTTTCGTTTTCTGCATTGCCCTATCCATTTTAGCTATTCTTTGTACCAAATTTACCCACTGACTTTCAAGAGGAGGAATAGGTCAATTCAATGTAATACACAACTCTCTTCGCGCCAGAAGAACTAAAATGAAAATAAGAGCTCTATATGCTTTGGACAAAATCCTATTACTCTCCTTAGCCAGAATTACCCCAAAAATAGCCAACGCCAGGCTCACCTTGACTTCTTGACCCACAATTCACAAAAGCGTTGTACCCACTTTCTGCCAGAAGACTTGCAGGGAAGGACACTGCCAGAACATATATGCCTCATCTGCATTTATATCTCTGCATTTAGGACAATTCCTCACAGCTTGTGAGCTCCTTTTTGCCAATCTTTGAAGTGTCAAATATGCCTTGTGGGTGGTAAAAAGGTGTTTTTTTCTTAGTAGTGCAGACTTCACACAAGAACATTGGAAAGCTAAAGATACTTGCCATAATAAGATCGTACGCCGGCAGCTCCTTCCTCCAGATCGCTTTTAATAAAGCTTGTGGAACTTCTAGGGACGGAATCAGCTTCCAGTACCATACAGACACCTCCTTTCACACAGGGGGCTGCAAGATGATTTTAGATTCCCAGAAAAGACTTCCCTTTCCTTGGCATTATGGCCCAGCTTAGTAGTTGATAATACTAACTTTAGAAACAGTGCCTTATGAGATCTCCTGCATTTTTTGCCAAGAGAATAGATCCGCTCCTTCAAAAAGTTGAACTAGCAAAAAACAAGTGATGCCAATGGTATTCAAATTTAAATGTAATTATTTGGAGAAACAGATACAATCAATTATCTATCTCCACCATACACCTTTATATGAACTAAATCGACTGTACTATTTAGATGTTCATCTTTTGGCTACTTTCAAAAGAAATACAAAACACATAAATAATATATAATACTTTTTTAGTAATCTTTTAAGAATCTCTTTAAGATCTTCAGTATTTTAGTCATACACATCAAATAATCACACAATATATATTCTTGTGTCGAGCAATTTTCAACCCAACATACAAGCAAAAAAAACAAAAAACGGTTGTGTACTCGTTGACCCTTAATCCATGGGTTGTGTCTGAAGCCCAATAGTTTGCAAATAAGGAAAATTGGTAAAGTCTCTTGTAACCTTAATTCCTTTTTACGAACACCAAAAGTATCTGTAGGAGTAAGTGAAGCACAACTAAATGTGTTTATGGCTTCTCAAGTCAATCCAACGCCTAGGGAATATATATCATATTGTTTCCAGGTCAAACAAAAGGTGTCGAAATCAATGATAAACTGTCGACGCGTTTTGGCCTGTCAAGCAGTTTCAGACCTCATCAGGACAATGGGCAAACAAAACAAGCAGTACTTTACCGCATTCACAGTCGGTAAAAATCCCAGCCTAGTTTCAAAATCGTTTTTACAATTGTATCTTACACCAAGCGTATGATATGGCAATTATCCATATTGTTGAAACAATCTAAAATGCGTGACTTTTCAAATGTTCAAATCCACACGAAGACTTAATCCACTAAGTATCCGCACAGGAAAGCGTCTCGAAATCACGCCCGATGGTGTCCTTTCGCTAGTTCCTCACAATCTCCCAGGGATAAACATTACGTTACGGGAGAAAACGTTGGCCCCATCTAAAAATTCCTTTTTCTTTCATGGGTGCTGCAAGAGAGTCTTGTAAGCAGGCTGGTGTGCCAGGTGATTTTCCCAATAGGCACATAGTGGCTGTAACACAGTATTTGCAATAAAACTCTTAACTGATGCCACATTTTGCATGCCCCCTGGAGAATCTTTAATCACACTTTTTTAAAGTACTTAGGGTCACCAAATCTGAAAAGGAAAAAACTGGATAAATCTGGTTGACCAAATGTAACTGCGCACAAGAGTGGTGAGAGGTCAGCTGTGTCTTTAATCAGTTGCCTGAATATTTTTAAGTGGAATGATCTATGATATTGGAGGAGGTATGGGCTTGCTATACCACCATTTTCCTTTTTTCCCCTAAATTCTTTCCAGGCAATTCTGGGTCTTTTTTTCCTCCATATAAAGCTAGAAAAAAGTCCTTTCTTTATTCATTCCTTCTTAAATTCTAAGGGGATAGTGTTAAATAAGAAGGTACATTTGGGTAGAATAGACATTTTTAAAAGATTAGATTTGCCTAAAAAAGATAAGGTAGGGAATCTAAGAGCTGAAGTTGTTTCTTTACTTTGGAAGTGATTAGATCAAAGTTTACTTTTGCTATTTTCTCCAGATTTTGGACCACTTGAATCCCTAAATATCTGATATTTTGTCTAATTAGATTTCACTGGTAGTTTGTATTTCATTGCATGATCTCGGTTTTTTGTTGGTTAAACAGATAACCAGATATTTTGCCGAAGCTCTCTTGTGTTTCCCAAATAGCTGACATCAGCAAATGCAAGTGGCCCATAAAAATCATCAAGTCATCAGCGTAAAGCCCAATCTTCTTTTCCCACTGTTTGCATCAAAATGGTAGTATATTCCTGCATGCTCTTAATTATATGGCCAGTGGTTCAATATAAAGATTGAATAACAAAGGAGAAAGAGGACGCCCCTGTCTGGAACCCCTACCAATTTTTGACTGTTTAGAGAGATTCCCTTTAACCAGCACTTTAGCCATTGGGTTTTTATAGAGAGCCTTAATTGCTGATCCAAAAGTTTGTCCCATTGGAAAGAATCTAAAAGTAAGGTTTGATTCAAAGTCCAGCGTCGCTCAGGAGCCTTATCTTTGAACAAAATCTCAGGTGGGACTGCTGAATGGTTAAATAGATGTTCCGGGATATAAGTGACTTTCCTAGTGTTATTACTGATAGCAGGACCTGCCACAAAAAAAAATCGATACTAGATCGGTGTCCATGTTTTTTATTATGAAAAGTGAATTTTCTCCCGTCTGCCCTCTCCTCAGCGCCAATAAATTTCCAGATATCAATAAGGCCTATATACTGAATAAGGTGTTTCAAGACTTTTCTCATTTTGGGTGCAGCTACTGATGCCCTCCTGGAGTTTGTATCCTGGGCTAAATCAATAAAAACATTAAAGTCACCACCCAATATAATAAGTTCATTTAGATCAACTAAATGCAAAAATAAGTTGTGTAAATGCCTAGGGTAATCCAGATTTGGACCATAATATCCAACAAAGGCGAACCACACACCATGAATCTTTGCCTCAGCAGTTGGCCATCTACCTAATGGATCTACCATGGTTTCACCTAAAATAGTTTGAGAAGATTTTCTAAATAAGATAGCCACCCCTTTTACTGTGCAAGACTACGTAGTACATATACAATGCTCTATCCATTGTTGAATTTTCAAGATATCCGACCATTCTTCTTTTAGAAGATGGGATTCCTGGATAAGAATAACCTCCGAATAGCTCAGCTTCAAATATTCTAGGATCCTCTTTTTCTCAAAGCCATCCTCAGGCCATTGTCATTCCACGTTAAAATCTTTAAAGGTCTAGGATTATCCGGCCCAGCCATAAAAGAAGTTGATATGCCAAGAGAAACCTGGGTAACTCAACCAATCATGAAAAAGGCAGCCAAAAACACAACAACAAAAAACAATAACTAATAAATACAAAAGAGGACCTTTTTTAAAAAAAAACTCTCCCACTTGCTCCCCCACCCAATGTGTTTCTATTCAGTGATGTCACTGACCATGTCATGAATGATGTAATATGTGACATCATCAGGAGTGCATTGCGGGCGTGTGAGTTATAGTTAGCAGAACTAACTATAAAGGAGGAATTTCTATGGTTTTGTATGTGTGAAATGTCCAGCTAACTATAACACCCCTGAAACCTATGTTTTTTCTGTGAATTTCTAAGGTTTTTTAAATGCTGATTTCTAACTATAACGTCTCTGAAACCTATGGTTTTTTCAGTGAATTTCAAAGCTTTTTTAAATGCTAATTTCTAACTATAACATCCCTGAAACATATGGTGTTTTCAGTGAATTTCAAAGCTTTTTTAAAATGCCAATTTCTAACTATAATGTCTCTGAAACCTATGGTTTTTTCAGGGAATTTCAAAGGTTTTTTAAATGCTAATTTTTAAGTGTAATAGTAGTTATACATATTTTTTGTACTGATTTTCTACAGTTTTTTAACTGTTTATTTATAAATATGTTATTCACTAAATAACATTTTATATTTTCCTGAAAATTGCACCAAAAGTTTTTTTTTAATTCAAACTGAAATATTGTTTAATTTTTTTATTTTAATATATTTATATAACTTTCTTTAAAAAAATCAATTTTTTTTCGGAGTCACTCACTCAAAGCGTACACTTCATGGTGGGTGCGTGGATTCTAGCCGCCATTTTAGAAAAGTCATGAAGGATCCGCGTACGGTGTGCGACGGCTGCATGTTTTTCAGTTACATCATATACATTTAGTATTACGTGATGTGCACGATTGGTATGCGACCAGTCCGCGACTCCTGCTCCCACGCATTCCCGACACATGCGCATTACGGTATGCGAGGCTTGTGCGGTGGTGGGTCCAGCGTGACGCCATATATGTGCTGGGGCGCGCTGGGTGCGCGACTCCCGCAAAAAAATGTATGTTCTAAAATGATATGTATGTGTCTTTAATACACATATTAGGGCAAGAGATTACCTAAGATATTCATTAAAATAATATATTTGTACTTATAATAAACTTATATAATTTTTAAATATATTTTCAAAAAGTCACGTCGGGTGCGTGCTTCATGAGGGCAGAGTGCGCGGGTCCCATGTGACCTCAAAAAAAAAGATTTCATTGGTTCATATCATTTCCCACTGTAACTATTGAAGGACCCCACCCATTTTAATAATTCTTGTTGGAGCATCTTTAAAGAGACATCTCTTTTCCTACAGAACCATTTTTGCTTGTTTTTTTTTTGTTTTTCAAAAAATATCAAACAAAACAGCATCTGGACAGCAGCAGCAGCAGGAGGAAGTATCTTCTGAAGAAGAATTCTTGCAGGAGGCACCCCGTCCACAGAGGCCGGAATCAGTTGTACGTAAATTCTTCACTTTTCGACCTGGAGAGAAGAAAGTAAATGCGAGAAAGGTGACATGCAAAATTTGTTACCGGGTTCTGTCAAGAGGCAGTGAAGAAAAATATTCTTGTGGTACTGCTTCTATGTACAAGCATCTCCGGACCACACATCCTCACAATCTTGCTTTGGAGGAAATGAGGTGAGCTGCTTTGAACCCCTCACCTGCTGTGGCAAGTACATCTGGAGCGTCCTCAGGAACACCTGCAATGGATATTAGGCCAGAATTTGCCTTTCTCGAGCAACAATGCGTGAAGTGCAAGAAACTAATATGCTTTGGTGAGCAGTCGATGGATGCAGTTTGTGCTGCGCAACGCAACCATCGTTGTTAATTTTTTGTTTGTTTGTTTTTGGAATGATAACTAATTCCAAAATTTTACTGTTTTATTTGTTCTTTTTTTGTTTATTTTTTGAAAAAACACCCAAAAAATCAAAATTGTTCAATTTTTAAAAACAAATAAAAGAGAAAAAAGATGAAAGAAAAAGTTTTTATCAGAACTACTTTATCTGGTTAAAGAAAGAACCATAATTGCAAGGTAATGTGTAAAAGTTTAGTTGAATATATGTATACAGTATGATTGACTGAAAGAATGCATCAGTAGTGTTTGGTGAATTTATAGGTGAAGATTTTTGAGGAAGTACTGCACCGTGACACTGCAAGCTCTTGAGCTGCACTGCACTGTGGCACTTTGAAGCACAGTGATGTGACATATGTACATGAATATGTTGCAACTCTGTGCTTCCCTCTGCACTGCTGCACAAACTGCAGCCATGCGGTGACACAGTAACCCTTGCACCATGGGGCAAAGATGTCTGTGTTGTGCGGAGATTATTTTTGTGCAGGAAGGGACAGCTTCTTGCACAAAAACAATCAGCAAAGGCATTTTCCTCTCAATGTATGCTGTGGAATGCAGCATGCATTGAAAGAGGAAAAAATGAGGAGAAATGTAAACAATTCTCCTTGTTGCACCTTGCTACACCAACTCTAGGATGGTGCAGCATTCACACACATCTCCAGATGTACGATTCTCATAAATCTGGAGATGTGTCTTGTTCTATGGGTGTTGCGTGGGAACACCCACAGCAACACCTATGGAACGCCCCTTCAATGCAAAGTTCTGTGTATGAAGCGGTTGTATTTACCAGTAGAGGAAAAACCACGCAGGGTGGCTTTTCCTCTCCTTGTAAATATGAAGGAATGCCTGGCGCCATCACTACAATACAAAAAGTGACGTACTGGTGGAGAAGGGTGCTTGTAAATCTGCCCCATAAGTACTTAGGTATTGGCAGACTGATACAATAAGAACTTGGGGCCATATGTATCATCAAACTATTTTGCATTTCCTAAATAGCAAATTTTAAGGAATCGCTATTTAGGAAATGCAAAATGGTATGTATAAACACAATCGCTTTTTATTTGCGATTCCTTAAGCTTCCTTATTTGCGAATTCGCATTTTGAGAATTCGCAATTAAGGAATCATTTCCAATGTATTCCTATGGGCCCGGAGGCCCATAGGAATGAATGCAAAATAATTCTCAAATTGCAAATTCGCAATTTGCTAATCGCTATTTGAGAATTATTGCATGGGTGCAGAGGTGTCTCAAAGACACCCTGCTGCACCCCTGAAAAGAACATGTGTGTGCATATGGCGCACATACATGCCCTATGGGCATGTATGCGCATCATATGCCACCTTTAAAAATGCCAATTTGTGCATTTCTGGAAGAATTCGCAAGTTACCATCAACTGAAAGTTGGTGGTAATTTGCGAATTCTTAAACAAAATTCGCAAGCTAAAATTGCTACATGCAAAACATTAAAGGAATCGCAAATTAGCGATTCCCTAAATGCTATGGAAAAATAAGGAATCGCACAAGTTTGCAATTCCTTATTTTGGGAATGTTTCATACATTCCAAGACGTGCAAAATGGCAGTTTGCGAATCGCAAAGGCCGATCTGAGATTCTAAAACGGCTTGATACATATAGCCCATAGTGCTGACGGGTGATTGAAGATTTGCATGAGACTGACAGGAGGTATCCTACGCTGCATGGGTACTACTTCAGTATTTAATGGAGTGGGCCAATAGTATGTATCTGCTTAGAGATTTGTAGGGATTATGCACAGAACTTTTTATATGTACTCGTATTGGTGCCTAGGTCATTTTATAAGAATACCACTAGTAACTCGAATGAAGACAGTGCTGCAAACAGATTGAACACTTAATTTATAAGTGATTACTTATTGGTGGAGGGATAGAATAAGTAGATAGTGGTAGATAAGTGATTTAAGAAGTGCACAGGCCAGACTGGACGATTCCTACACTGCATGAGAACTAACTGGGTATTTAGAAGAGTGTATCAATAGTATGTAGCTAGTTAGAGGTCTGCTTGGATAGTGCACAACATAATATAGCTGTACTTGTGTTAGTAGCTAGGCCATTTCATAAGTTCATGACTAGTAACTAGAATAATTACAGTATTTCAAACAGAGTGTATAGTAAATTTATAAGTGCTTAGGTATTGGTGGAGTAATAGGATAAGTAGATAGTGCTGGATGGGAGATTGGAGAAATGCATGGGACAGACAGGAGGATTCCTACACTGCATAGGTACTAACTGGGTATTTAGAAGAGCGTATCAATAGTTTGTGGCTGGTTAGGGGTGTTCATGCATAGTGTACAAAATCTTGTACCTGCACTTGTGTTATTGACTACGCCATTCCTTAGGTATATGACTAATAACTGGAGTAATTTCAGTGTTGCAAAGAAAGTGCATGCTGAATTTATAAGTGCTTAGGTATTGGTGGAGCGATAGGATACATAGATAGTGCTGGATGGGTGAATGGAAAAAGACTGTATCAGTGCTATGTAGCTGATTAGAGGTCTGCATGCATAGTGCACAGAATATTGTAGCTGTACTAGTATTGGTGTGTCTATGGTTTGGAGATTGGTAGTCCGTATTTTAGGATGTGAGGAGGTGCATCAGATGATCACGTGGATGATATCATCAGTGATGTCATTTGAGATGTCATCAGTAATGTCATCAGTGATGTCACTGACCATGTCATGAGTGATGTAATATTTGATGTCATCAGCAGTGCATTGTGGGTGCGAGTTATAGTTAGCACAGCTAACTATAACGGACGAATTTCTCTTGTTTTGTACAAGTGAACTGTCCATCTAACTATGACGTCCATTAAACCTGTCAATGCTAATTTCTAACTATAATGTCCCTGAAACTTGTGTTTTTTTCAGTAAATTTTATATATATGTATTTAATTTTCTCTCAATTTTACAAGGAAGGAATCAGCACTCAGATTGTAGTTTGGAAGTATTTAATCTGCAAAGGACATGATCCACACATTTCGGCTTGTCTGGACCTTGATAATGATACAAGACGTCATTGTAGCATCCTTATTTAAATGTACAAATGCATCCAATTGCCAACATTAACAAAGGACTACATATTACTTTAATCCAAAAAGCATTGGCATGGTCACGATGTGAAAATTCAGGAATTGATACAATAAAGAAAAGAAAGCAAGTGTTAATATGCACACAATGTTTATTTCAGCATATCTTGCCCCGTGACCGCCATACCTGTATGTTCGTCATCGTGACTTATTTATAATAAACATACTTAGGATTGCAAACTTCAACATAAACAATGGACTACACATTACTTTAAAGTAAAAGGCTATCGGCCATATTAATCTGGGCACGTTGTGTATCATAATGCGGGGGCGTAAGTTATAGGTTGCTCAGGTAAGTGTAACTGCTGAATTTCACTGGTTGTGTATGAGTGAAATCTGAGTCTAACTATACCGTCCCTGTATTCTAGTTTTTTTTTTAACGTTAAGTAAGATTCGTATCACAATGGATGGTGGGGGGTTGGAAGCAAGGTCTGGTATTGTGCTGCCCCCACCCAAGCTTGTTCCTCCTAGCCATTCATTGTCCAAGTCCATGTCCCTGCTCCCTTATTACAGCCCAGTGTGGCCGTTGTTCTGCCACTGGCCTTCCCGCCTTCTCTGAACAATTAGCTTGCTGCCCCATCCTCCTCCTCCCTATCTTCTGTTGTCCAAATCCATGGACTAACCTCATCCCTCCTGCCAGGCGTGGTCTAATGTGCTGCCACTGCCCTCCATTTAGCATGATGTACCAATCCACTCCTCCTGCCCTCCATTGTCCAATTCTATGCCCCATAATTACCCTCCTGCTTACCCTCTGTGCTTAGCTTGCTGCCCCTATTCTCCTTCTCCCTGCCCTCCGATGCCTGTGTGCATTCCCCTGCTCCATCCTTTTTACCCACCATGTTCCATGGACCTGCCACTCCTATCTACTCTTAGTGTTCTGTTGATCTGGCACTCCCCTTCCACTTGTATAGCATTGTCAGATGACTGTAACCTGTCCCTGCCACCTCCACCCTGCCTGTCCACATTCAATGCCCCTATCCCCTTCCTGCTGTCCTCCATGGTCCATTTTACTGCCACACCCTTCTGCCCTCCCTGGTCTGTTGTGCTTCAACTGCTCCTCCTGTCTGCCCTGCGTGGTATGTTGTGAGGCCCCTTCCCCTGAACTCTCTTGTCTGTGCCCAGGTCCTGACCCTTCTTTCTATCCTCCATGGTCCTTTGTGCATGCCCCTGCACCCTCCTTCATGCCCATCATAGCCATTGTGCTGCCACTAACCATCCCGCTTGCCATGCATGGTCTTCTGTGTTGCCACAGCCCCTCCCACCTTCCCTGTGTGGTCAGGTAGCTGCCCCATACCATCTCCCACCTTCTCTCCATGGTCTGTGTGTATGCCATTATAGTCTCACTGTTGCTCTCCATGGTGTGTCTTGCTCTAGTGCCCATCCTGCCTGACCTCCATGGTTATCTTGCTGCTCCTGCCCTGCCCCCTTGCCACCAGCCCTCTGTTTCCATGTGCAGGCCCCTATTCTCTCACTCCTGGCTTGTCTGTTCCATTGTAATGCCCCATATCTGCCCCTCCTGCCCTTTATGATCTGTTATGCTGCAGCTTTCTCTCCTGTCTGTCCACTATGGTCGTCAGCTAGCTACCATTGCCTCTTTCCCCTCTGTTCTCTGTTGTCCATGTGCATAGTCCTGTCCCCTCCCTATTGCTTTCTATGGATTGTTGTGCTGCACTCTCGTTCCGCATGCCCTGTGTGGTGTATTGTGCTGCTGCAAACCCTGAGGCCTGCCCTGTAGGGTCAGTTTGGTGCACTTCTCCATGTCCCTCCTGTCCTCTGTTATCCGAATCCACGTCCCTACTCCAATTCCTCCTGCCTTCCATGATCCAATGTACCATACTTGCTAACATTTTGAACTTGGTAAGACGGAGATTTTGAAAAAAACTGGGGTATTGAGGAGATTGCAGACATGAGACGATCAAATAAAGCCCATTTGGGCTTAAAAACATTGGAAGTTTCCTTGCTGAATCGGGTCTGTTGGCATGTATGGTTGTACTACCACTGCCTGTTCCTTCTGCCCACAATGGTCTATTATATTGCCACAGCCTCTCTAGGCAGTCCTGTATTGTTTGTTTGTTGCCCCTGCCCCCCATTCCACTGCCCTCCATAGACTGTTGTACTGCCACTGCACTTTCTGCCTGCCCAGTGTGGTCATATTTTTGCCTTTGCACCCTCCTACCTGCCTTCAATTTTCAGATTCCGTGCATCCTGGCTTCTGTCTCTCAATAGTCTCCTAATGAACAACTTGATAGCTAACATTCTATATGTATTACTGAAGTGTAGAACGCCTGACGTCATCTTGATGTAATCAAAACTGTAATACCTGGAGCATTTCCTTTAGAAATTACATATATAAGATGGTCTAATTTGCATTAAAATTATGGTTAGTACTCTAATAAACTAAAATTAGGACATATTTTCTGAGTGTTCAAATAGCGACAAAAAACTTTTAAATTATTTGTTATCTTTATGTTTTTTTATCCAGTTGACCACTTGAATAAATGTTGCACTTGGGGGAGAGGATGTGGTGTTACTGTTAGACCTGTCTGGCTTTTTGGCGAAGTCCCTCCTAATAATTATTTATTTTGTCCCCTTTTTGCCCCTCATACCCTTATTAATTTTTGTGTCTACTGACTTTTTGTAGGTGTTGGCCAGGGGGATTGGTGTTTTTTCCCCCCTCATAATCTTTTACCTCAGGCCCAGAGGCCTGTTCTGACAGGAAAGTTGGCACCACCTAAAATGGTGGCCACCAACTGCCCCAACTGTCACCAACAGAACTTGGCCATAGCCTAACATAGGGCATTCCAGAACCTTCTGGTCCATTCTGGACCACTGAAGGGAAGCCTATATAAGGCCGAATGCGGGGCAGCCATTTTGTCTACCTGTGGAAGTCAGCTGGAGGACAGGTGGTAGCTAAGGGTGGGAAAAGGTTTGACTTTGGATTGACCTCCTGGACTTGGAAGCTGTCTATTTGGTCCAGCCCACAACTCCCCTTTTAGTTATTTGTCTTGGCCCCGCTGTGGGAAGTTCCTGGAGACCCTGGGCGCCTAGCTTGCCCCTTTTCTAAGTCAGGGAGGGGAAGAATTAAGGAGAAGGAGACCGCAGCCTGCGGAGTGCGGTCCTCTGCCCAGCAAAGGATCCTAAAGAGATTGGTCCAGCAAGAGGATCCTAGAGAGACTGTTAGCACGAGTCCCAATTGGAGTGGGGCTAATCCTGGTGCCCCCTCCCCTTTTTGCTCAAGCTATGCATCGGTAGCTGACCGACTCCTGGGGACCCCCCCTCGGCGCTACACCCCCTCTGTGGCCCTCTTGGTACCTGTGGCAGCGGAGCAAGGAGTCGCTCTACGAAGGAGCCGGCGTGTGGAAGCTGAGGAGCGGAGGCGGCAAGCTGACAGGCCGTTCTGCCCATTACCGGCGTGAGGCAAGTGGCGCCGTAACAGACTACAGCCTGAAGGTGAGGAGCAGAGCGGAGGAATCCCCGGACTGTTTCCGGGTAGGCGGGGAAAGGAGGAGGCGTCCCCTGCACTGCGCGATCGCCGAGGAGAGACACTCTCTCACCGCGCATGCCAACTGGAGCCGCTGGGTGTGGTAAGGAGAGGCCGGCGGTGGAGGCGGGAGTAACCCGGCGCTTGCCTGCGCAGTACCGCTCGTGTGAGGAAACCCTCGGGAACGCGAGCGAGGGGCTGGGCGCCAGCAGCGGAGTGCCCCGTAATTAAGGATTGGCTCAATTGGAATTTCCCCACGCCAGCGCCGCGTCCCTAGAGCGGGGAGTGTTGTGGTTGAAGTCTCCCCACGCCAGCGCCGAGTCAGCAGTGTGCTGGGCGTGGAGTGGTGAGATCGGCGAACTGAACCCTTAAGAAGCCCCAGAACAGCAGCGACGCGTGGAGACTGGGAAAACATCGTCTCCACGCTACAGTAAGGAGAAGTGGGGGTAGACTTCTCTAAGCAGTGCCTGCAGTGGTGTACAGGAGGAGGGGGGGCCTGCTGAAGAGAACAAGGTTACATGTCATCCTAGTGAGTTAAGGTTCAAATGTGTCATTATTGATTACCTCTGCAAATCTGGTATGCTAGAGTCTGATCTAAAGTAAAGTGCTGGTATTGCCTCTTTGAAGAGTCATAGGAAGTCATAATTACCACAGGTTAAACAAGTACAGTGCTTAATGAGGTATACTGTTAATCCTGCTTAATGTGAATTTGATATAATTGAAAGTGTCATTATTGATTACCTGGCAAATGTAATGCACCTTAGAATTCAATTGATAAATTGCTGAGCAGGTTCAAAAGTAATTGCTGATCCTAAAGTACAGTATATACTGAGTGCAAAAGTGTGATAGGGGTTCAAGAATAGAGTAACTGCTTTAACGACAACGTGATAATCTGCTAGTAATTTAAAAAGTGTAACTGCTGAACCTAAAAGTGATTTGAAATGTTTTGAGCTAATTATATGTGAGCTACTTATATCCGACAACAAAGAGAATATTATTTTTATATAAAGCAGTACGTATTTTCATATAATTTTGGTGTAGTGTTTTCTTTTGAGTGCTATTGCGTGGAATTACTTTTGGGTGGTCTGCAACCTTTACACTGTGCCTCTGTTATGCTAGTCTTGCCCTAGGCCAGGCTACCTAATTCCAACATATTGGTGCCTAGCGGTGGGATTGCGGACTTGGTTGCAGCTACTTACTAGTAATTTGACGTAATACACCCAACCTACACCAGGAGTTTTCTCCTAGCGGCCCTCCCAATTAGTCTTTTTGTTTTTTCTAAATTTATTCCCGGTGGGTGGAGTTGGCTTTAGGTGGCCCTTGCCACTCTGAAGTTTCTGGTGTGTATCCAGGTTTGCCTGACTCACAATGGAGTTCGCTGTGGAAAACCTGGAAGTCTATTCCGTGTCCCAGTTGAAAATGTTCTGCCAACAGATGGGGGTCTTTTTCAAACATGGTGCCAGGAAGGGGGAGCTCCAGACTAGCCTTAGGGCCTGGGTGGAGGCACACCAAGAGACGAAGGAGGAGGATGAAGAGGTCGACCAGGACGCGGTGGGGGAGGTAGAAGAGTTATTCCGCCATGAGGGGGAAAACTTACTCACCGGACCAGTGTCCTATTCCAGAAAGGGCAGTAGCATCTCTGGGAGAAGCCTAACGGAAGCCGAGCTCACCGATAGGAGGGAGAAAAGACAGTTAAGATGGGAGTTGGCTAAGTTGGAGCAGGAGAAAGAGGAGAGGAGGATGGTCCACGAGTTTAGACTGAAGGAACTGGAGCTCCAAAGTCTGCGACGGGGGTCCTCTCCTGATAGGAATGGTGGCAGCGAACCAAAGGAGTCAGCCAGGGAGACCAAACCCTATATCCCAAAGGACCTGATAGCGAGCTTCAGTCAGGGGGACGATGTAGCTAAGTGGCTGGCCGCTTATGAGGTTTCTCTGAAGGTTCATGGAGTGCAGGAGAAGCACTGGGGGGGTAGTTTGTACAAGTACATGCCTCCTGCTGGTCGGGACACCTTGCTGGCCCTGGATCCAGAGGAACAGACAAACTACCCCACCATGAAGCTGGCGTTGTTGAGGAAGTTCGGGCTCACCCCAGAAAGGTACCGACAGAAGTTCAGGGGGAGCCACAAGATGAGCACTCAGAACTGGGTGGACTTCCTTGATTACGCCAGAAAGGCCTTAGAGGGTTGGGTCAAGGGCAGTGAGGTAAAGGATTATGAGGGGCTGTACGATCTGTTTTTGAGAGAACACCTCCTCGAGAAATGTTTTCCCGAGCTGCGCCAACACCTGGTAGACAGCAAGCTGGCCAATCCCCGGAAGCTTGCAGAGGAGGCGGACATCTGGACAAGTACCCGGGTGTCCTCCAAGGGGACTGGAGGGGAATCTCAAAAAGCCGGACAGGGCGCCCCCCAGAAGAAGGAGGGGGGGAGAAAAAGAAAGAGTTCTCTAAAGGTCCCCAAAATAACTTCCAAGGGAAGGGAGCAGGTTTCACCCCTAGGGCAAACCCGCCCCGGAACCCTCATCCTGGCCAAAGCCAGCAGCCCAGGGTTCTCCACTGTTTTGAATGCGGTGGCGTTGGACATTATAAGGGAGATGTCAGATGCCCAAAGAGACCACCCCCTCCCACCGGAGGAAAGTCACCGGGAGTAGCTAGTGTAGCGCTCGGGGAGGAGTTGCCCTTAGATAAGGGGGGTGAGTGGGCGGGTGTCACCTTAGTGTCCCTGGGAGAGCGGGAGATGGTGCCAAAGATCCAGGTGCCCCCAAATACTACAAAATATGGGCAATGGGTTACCATCAATGGCCAGAGAGGGGAGGCTCTGAGGGATACAGGAGCCAGTATGACTATGGTGAGAAGTCAGCTGGTGTCCCCAGAGCAGGTTGTTCCTAATGTACTCCACCCCGCCGCGATGGCTGACGGCAGAATGGGCCACTATCCAGTGGCTGAGGTTCCCTTTGAGTGGGAGGGGGTTGCAGGTTCACTTCGAGTTGCCGTAAGCCCTGCCGTGCCAGTCGATTGTCTGTTGGGGAATGACATGGAACACAACACTTGGAGAGAGGTGGAATACCGGACGCATTCTGCGATGCTGGGTACACCTGACTGGGCCTGTGTCAGTACACGGTCTGCGACTGCCCGGAGAGGGAGTTCGCCTGGGTTGGAGCCTGGAATAATGGCCCAACCCGCTGCTAAGAAGGGACAGACCCGGAGACAGAGAAAGCCTGCTCCGGCTTCCACACCCCATGAGACAGATCGGCCACCTGCGGTGGTGGACCAGGAGTCCGTGGAGGGGGAAGTAGACTCTCTGGAGGATTTACCCATCCCTGCGGAGTGGCATGTGGAGGGAGGTCCTACCAGAGAGGAATTCTGTAAGGGGCAGAGGGAGTGCCCCACCCTTGAGGGACTGAGGCGACAGGCTGAAGCCCAAGCATCAGGTGATGTTACGGGACATTACCATATTTACTGAGAGAATGGACTCCTCGACAGTGAACCCAAGGTACCCTCGCCTGGTTCATCGAGGGCCTTGGTAGTCCCGCAACAGTACCGAGCCTTTCTTTTGGAATTGGCTCATGCCATACCCC
This sequence comes from Lissotriton vulgaris, assembly GCF_964263255.1. Lineage (NCBI taxonomy): Eukaryota > Metazoa > Chordata > Amphibia > Caudata > Salamandridae > Lissotriton > Lissotriton vulgaris. The sequence goes on from NW_028243696.1 coordinate 40,260, forward strand.
TGGCAGGACACTTAGGCCAGGATAAGACCTTTGCACGGCTTGTCCTCCACTTTTACTGGCCTCAGATGAAAGTGGCGTCCAACACATACTGTAGGACATGTGTAACCTGCCAGGCCAGTGGGAAAACAGGGGTGAAGCTGAAAGCTCCCCTGGAACCACTTCCAGTCGTTAGCACCCCCTTTGAGAGGGTGGGCATCGACATTGTAGGGCCTTTGGATCCACCAACAGCAGCTGGTCACAGGTTTATCCTGGTACTGGTGGATCATGCCACACGGTACCCAGAGGCAATACCTCTGAGGACAGTCACTGCACCTGTAGTGGCAAGAGCCCTAATGGGAATCTTTACCCGAGTGGGATTTCCCAAGGAAGTTGTGTCCGACAGGGGGACCAACTTCCTGTCAGCTTACATGCGGGCCATGTGGAAGGAGTGTGGAGTGACCTACCGGTTCACCACTCCTTATCACCCCCAGTCGAATGGACTGGTTGAGAGGTTTAATAAGACCTTGAAGGGCATGATCAGAAGTCTGCCCGAGAGCCTGCGGAGGAAATGGGATGTCCTCCTACCCTGTTTACTCTTTTCCTACAGTGAAGTGCCCCAGAAGGGAGTGGGCTTCAGCCCCTTTGAGCTTCTGTATGGGCACCCTGTACGCGGTCCTCTCAGCCTGGTGAAGGATGGTTGGGAGAAATCTCCCAGGAAACCCCCCAAGGATGTGGTGAGCTACATGCTGGCCTTCAGGAGCCAAATGGCGAAGTTGTGGAAGCAAGCTTCTGACAACTTGGAGGCCAGCCAGGCAGTCATGAAGGAGTGGTATGACCACAATGCTCACCAGGTGGAATTGGAGCCTGGACAGAAAGTGTGGGTGATGGAGCCTGGAGAGCTTAGCGCCCTCCAGGATCGCTGGACAGGCTCCTTTGAGGTGTTGGAAAAGAAGGGTAAGGCCACATACCTGGTGGACCTTAAGACCCCTCGACAGCCCCTACGGGTGCTGCATGCCAACTGACTCAAGCCCCACCATGAGAGGCCCGAAGTCATGCTGATGATGGTGACTGACGGGGAAGAGGAAGCGGAAAGCGAACCTCTCCCAGATCTCTTTTCGTCCCAAGAGAAGGATGGGTCAGTGGAGGGAGTGATTCTCTCTCCTACTCTAACCCCTGAGCAACAGGAGGACTGTCGCAAGATCCTGGAGCAGTACTCTTCGTTGTTCTCCCTTGTCCCGGGAAGGACCCACCTGTGTACCCATGATGTGGACACAGGAGACAGCCCACCAGTGAAGTCCAAGACCTACCGGCTGTCTGACAAGGTGAAGGCTAGCATCCATGGAGAAGTTGCCAAGATGCTAGAGCTGGGAGTAATTGAACCTTCCAACAGCCCTTGGTCCAGTCCGGTGGTGCTCGTGCCAAAAGCCGCACCCCCAGGCACCACACCTGAACTGAGGTTCTGTGTGGATTACCGAGGACTGAATTCAGTGACAAGGACTGATGCTCATCCGATCCCTAGGGCGGATGAATTGATTGACCGGCTAGGAGCTGCCCAATATCTGAGTACCTTTGACCTCATTTCAGGGTACTGGCAGATCTCCTTGACAGATGGAGCAAGGGAAAGGTCAGCCTTCTCCACGCCTGAGGGACACTACCAGTTCTGTGTGATGCCCTTTGGGCTCAAGAACGCCCCTGCCACATTTCAGCGGCTGGTGAACCAGATCCTCTCTGGAATGGAGAGTTTCTCTGCTGCCTACTTGGATGACATTGACGTCTTCAGTAGCAGCTGGGAGGACCATCTGCAGCATTTGCAGGCCGTTCTCCAGGCCCTGAGACAAGCTGGATTGACCATCAAAGCCAGCAAATGCCAGATTGGACAGGGGTCGGTTGTGTACCTTGGACACTTGGTGGGTAGGGGGACTGTGCAGCCCCTGCAGGCGAAGATTGAGGCAATCATGGCCTGGGAACCCCCCAAGACGCAGACTGAGGTCCGAGCTTTCCTGGGCCTCACAGGATACTACCGTCGCTTTGTGAAGGGGTATGGCACTATTGTAGCGCCCCTCACAGAGCTCACCTCCAAGAAACAACCTCGACGGGTAGTTTGGACAAAGGCTTGTCAGCAAGCCTTTGAAAAGTTGAAACAGGCAATGTGTGTGGCACCGGTCCTGAGGGCCCCAGACTTCTCCAAGGAGTTCATTGTCCAAACAGATGCATCAGAACATGGCATTGGGGCAGTGTTATCGCAACTGAATGAAGAGGGCCTGGATCAACCCGTAGTCTTCTTATCCAGGAGACTGCTTCCCCGGGAACAGAAGGGGAGTGCCATTGAGAGGGAAGCTTTTGCGGTGGTGTGGGCTCTGAAGAAGCTGCGGCCATACCTCTTTGGCTCGCACTTCCTGGTTCAGACTGACCACCGACCCCTTCGTTGGCTGATGCAGATGAAGGGGGAAAATCCCAAGTTGTTGAGGTGGTCCATCTCCCTACAGGGAATGGACTTCCGGGTGGAACATCGGCCTGGAGTGGACCACGCCAATGCAGACGGTCTCTCCAGGTATTTCCGCCTTAGTGATGAGGACTCCCAAGGGGTTGGGTAGTTCTCCCCACTTTCAGCTGGGGGGGACGCATGTTAGACCTGTCTGGCTTTTTGGCGAAGTCCCTCCTAATAATTATTTATTTTGTCCCCTTTTTGCCCCTCATACCCTTATTAATTTTTGTGTCTACTGACTTTTTGTAGGTGTTGGCCAGGGGGATAGGTGTTTTTCCCCCCTCATAATCTTTTACCTCAGGCCCAGAGGCCTGTTCTGACAGGAAAGTTGGCACCACCTAAAATGGTGGCCACCAACTGCCCCAACTGTCACCAACAGAACTTGGCCATAGCCTAACATAGGGCATTCCAGAACCTTCTGGTCCATTCTGGACCACTGAAGGGCAGCCTATATAAGGCGGAATGCGGGGCAGCCATTTTGTCTACCTGTGGAAGTCAGCTGGAGGACAGGTGGTAGCTAAGGGTGGGAAAAGGTTGGACTTTGGATTGACCTCCTGGACTTGGAAGCTGTCTATTTGGTCCAGCCCACAACTCCCCTTTTAGTTATTTGTCTTGGCCCCGCTGTGGGAAGTTCCTGGAGACCCTGGGCGCCTAGCTTGCCCCTTTTCTAAGTCAGGGAGGGGAAGAATTAAGGAGAAGGAGACCGCAGCCTGCGGAGTGCGGTCCTCTGCCCAGCAAAGGATCCTAAAGAGATTGGTCCAGCAAGAGGATACTAGAGAGACTGTTAGCACGAGTCCCAATTGGAGTGGGGCTAATCCTGGTGCCCCCTCCCCTTTTTGCTCAAGCTATTCATCGGTAGCTGACCGACTCCTGGGGACCCCCCCTCGGTGCTACACCCCCTCTGTGGCCCTCTTGGTACCTGTGGCAGCGGAGCAAGGAGTCGCTCTACGAAGGAGCCGGCGTGTGGAAGCTGAGGAGCGGAGGCGGCAAGCTGACAGGCCGTTCTGCCCATTACCGGCGTGAGGCAAGTGGCGCCGTAACAGACTACAGCCTGAAGGTGAGGAGCGGAGTGGAGGAATCCCCGGACTGTTTCTGGGTAGGCGGGGAAAGGAGGAGGCGTCCCCTGCACTGCGCGATCGCCGAGGAGAGACACTCTCTCACCGCGCATGCCAACTGGAGCCGCTGGGCGTGGTAAGGAGAGGCCGGCGGTGGAGGCGGGAGTAACCCGGCGCTTGCCTGCGCAGTACCGCTCGTGTGAGGAAACCCTCGGGAACGCGAGCGAGGGGCTGGGCGCCAGCAGCGGAGTGCCCCGTAATTAAGGATTGGCTCAATTGGAATTTCCCCACGCCAGCGCCGCGTCCCTAGAGCGGGGAGTGTTGTGGTTGAAGTCTCCCCACGCCAGCGCCGAGTCAGCAGTGTGCTGGGCGTGGAGTGGTGAGATCGGCGAACTGAACCCTTAAGAAGCCCCAGAACAGCAGCGACGCGTGGAGACTGGGAAAACATCGTCTCCACGCTACAGTAAGGAGAAGTAGGGGTAGACTTCTCTAAGCAGTGCCTGCAGTGGTGTACAGGAGGAGGGGGGGCCTGCTGAAGAGAACAAGGTTACATGTCATCCTAGTGAGTTAAGGTTCAAATGTGTCATTATTGATTACCTCTGCAAATCTGGTATGCTAGAGTCTGATCTAAAGTAAAGTGCTGGTATTGCCTCTTTGAAGAGTCATAGGAAGTCATAATTACCACAGGTTAAACAAGTACAGTGCTTAATGAGGTATACTGTTAATCCTGCTTAATGTGAATTTGATATAATTGAAAGTGTCATTATTGATTACCTGGCAAATGTAATGCACCTTAGAATTCAATTGAGAAATTGCTGAGCAGGTTCAAAAGTAATTGCTGATCCTAAAGTACAGTATATACTGAGTGCAAAAGTGTGATAGGGGTTCAAGAATAGAGTAACTGCTTTAACGACAACGTGATAATCTGCTAGTAATTTAAAAAGTGTAACTGCTGAACCTAAAAGTGATTTGAAATGTTTTGAGCTAATTATATGTGAGCTACTTATATCCGACAACAAAGAGAATATTATTTTTATATAAAGCAGTAAGTATTTTCATATAATTTTGGTGTAGTGTTTTCTTTTGAGTGCTATTGCGTGGAATTACTTTTGGGTGGTCTGCAACCTTTACACTGTGCCTCTGTTATGCTAGTCTTGCCCTAGGCCAGGCTACCTAATTCCAACAGTTACTTACAGAGCTGCAGACTTTGCAACTGGGGAAACAGGTTGGAGTTTCTGCTTCAGCTCGACATTCTGTGATTCTGGTCAAATAACTTAATCTCCCCAGGTCTACAACCAAAATGAACTTTTTCTTGTGTGATGTAACCAATGCTCATGTAAAGCACTCCAATAACTGACAAGCCTGCACTATATAAAATTGCAAAGACACAAAACATAAAAAGTATTTTGCACACTTCTGTCATTGGGCTACATGTGGGCTACATCTGGGTGATATATGTGCTACATTTGGGCTCTTCTGTCTCTGGTGGCCATGTTGGGAGATTTATTTGTTATGACGTTTCCTAATTTCCTCATTTACTGCAGTCTCCTTAGTAGGAAATGCTTTCAGTTTTTTACTTTGATTCCATCAAGAATGTATTCAGATATGTCACACATTTGCCATAAATTCTGAAAGTTAGCACTCTAGTTGCTCATTAGATCACTGTAGTAAAGCTACTGATCACCACAGAAGTCTGCTGCTGGTATTAAAAGTGCATGTTTCAGTCTACATGTCAGAATTTTTTAATGAAATAGAAGAGGATTTGAGTAGTCACTCAAAATGTGCCCTACTTTTTCTTTCTTCAGCACTAATGATAATTTCTATGGCAAAATGACCCCCCTCATTGTGTTCCTTTTTAAATTACATGTTTTAAGTGTTACCAGTTTATTCCAATCAAGATGGCTTCAGGTGTGCCATACTTTTGTCATAAGTATGACAGTATACGCTCTAGTTGTTCTTAAGAACACTCTGAGAAGCTGCAGTAGAACACAAAGGAATCAACTGACAGTCTCTGCCCTTGTTGGTTGTACATGTCTTACTGAGAATGCAGACTTCATTTACACATGGCTGTGAAAGATAATGTGAATTTACAGAAAATATGCTCTCAGTTAAGCTTGTAGATCACCTTCCAAACCTCTGTGGGAAAAGCATGAGAAAATAGTTTTCTCTCAAACATGATTCATGATATCCCCACAGAAGGATTTTTCACATGGTAAAACACACCACAATTCCTAAAATGAGTATGGTAATAGCAACAAATGATTGCTAATGTAACTAAAGTCTTAAAACCTTCTATTAACTGCAATGCTTTTTAATGAGGTGCTATCATGTATATTGGTCCCAAGGTGGTTGCCAACACTTCTTGGATAAAGTGCGGACAGTCAATCAGATCTCACGATGAGATGTGCGGTTAGGCTCCACCTAGATATATATATATATATATTTATTTTTCCATTAATATTTAAAAAACTACTGAACAGATTTACACCATTTAAAAAAAAATATTCTGAATCAAGCACTACCTTTTTGCCAAATTTGGTGTAATTCTGTTCAGCAGTTCGGGCTGTAGCCTTGGCTAAAGTTTCCTATGGGAAATTGATTTTTTGGCTTTTATTTTTTGAATTTCTCAACAACTACTGAACGGATTTACACCATTTAAAAAAAGGTCACTTTCTGAACCAAATTCTACCTATTTGCCAAATTTGGTGTAATTCCGTTCAGCAGCTTGGGCTGTAGCCGTGTCTAAAGTTTCCTATAGAAAATAACATGGAAAAAACACGTTTTGGGACCCCCATTTTTTCTCGCCCCCCCGCTTGCCGAATCACTCCAAAACATTTAGGATAGGAGCATACCGGAGCGCCTCACGAATTTTGAAAAGGTCTAACTATAACAACCTACTGGCACTGAAAAAACTATAGGTTTCAGGGACGTTATAGTTAGAAATTAGCATTTAAAAAAAAACTTTGAAATTCACTGAAAAAACCACAGGTTTCAGTGACGTTATAGTTAGAAATTAGCATTTAAAAAAATCTTAGTAACTCACTGAAAAAACACAGGTTTCAGGGAAGTTATATTTATTTGGAGATTTCACTCGTACAAAACCAGAGAAATTTGGCCGTTAACACGCCCCACCCCCACAAAACACTGCTGATGACATTACATATTATATAATTCATGACATGGTCAGTGGCATCACTCATGACATCTCAAATGACTTCACTGATGACATCACTGATGACATCATCCAGGGACTGTTTTATATATATATGCCATGGTGTATTGTAGAATGAGTGGGTGTAAAAGTGTCTGGATGGATGATTTAGAAGGTGCGTGACTGACTGTATAAGTGAGTGATTAAATGTGTCTTTCTGAAAGCATGGGTAAAAAGTAAAAAGCATGGGAAAGCTGATACAGACATTCACACAGTTCCGTTTTTCAGTTGATGTGTAAGCAGTTGCATGGATTGGTGAGTAGCTAAATAAGGATCTATATATATGTTATTGATTGGTTGTCGGATTACCTGTATGGGGGCCTGATTGTCTGTGTTGGTGGCTGGGGGGGTGGGTGGGTATAGGACATAGATGTGTTAGTGGATGATCCACTGGATGTATGGGTTCAAGAGTGCATCTGTGAAGGGCTGTATGGGTGGGTGAGTGTGTGTATGGGTGTGTTGGTGAGTGAATGGATGCCTCAATGGTACATGTGTGAGTAACAGCACATGTGAAAGGCAGTATATGTGAGTGCTGGAGTGTATAAATGACTATATGTGAGAGTGAGTGATTGCAAGAGTAAATGGGAGTGTGATTGATTGTTTGCATGACTGACTAGGTGTGGGAGTAACTCTATGGATGAGTGGTGGTGTGTGAGTGTCTGTATAGATATGTGAGTGCATATGATAATGATGTATTGATGGTTGACTGCATGTAGGAGTGACTGTATGGGTGAATGAGTGGATGTATATGTAGACCTAGGAATTAATGAGTGGGTATGTACTAACTGGTATTGGTGTGTCTATGGTTTCAAAAATGGTAGTCTGTATAGTGGGTGTATCAAAGGTTATATTAGGGTATGAGGAGGTGCTTCAGATTATCACATGGATGATGTCACCAGTGATATCATCAGTGAAGTCATTTGAGATGTCATCAGTGATGTCATCAGTGATGTCACTAACCATGTCATGAATGATGTAATATGTGAAGTCATCAGCAGTGCATCGCGGAGGCGCAAGTTATAGTTAGTTAACTATAATGGCAGAATTTCTCTGGTTTTATACAAGTGAAATGGTTAACTAACTATAACGTCCCTGAAACCTGTGTTTTTTCAGTGAATTTCAAAGGTTTTTAAGTGCTAATTTCTAACTATTATTTTCCTGAAACCTATTGTTTTTTCAGTAAATTTCAAAGGTTTTTTAAATGCTTATTTCTAACTATGCCTACAAAGGTAAGACATGTGAAGAAAGAGGAAGAAAAGCGCAGAAAGAAGCAAGACAAATGCAGAAAGAGGCAACAGAAATCCAGAAAGATAAAGAAAAGCGCAGGAAGAAGCAAGAGATGTGCAGAAAGAACCTACAGAGGAGTAGAAAGTTCTCCTGTGCCCCCAACTTTTTTCTGGCAGCTACTGGTGGTGACTGACTCTGACTAACCAGGCCTAGAGCCAGTGCTATGCTAAAAGACACTTAGAATACAGTGAAAACACCTACATACACTAGGGAACACTATGTGCTGTGGTACCCCTGTGACTAGCATGACCTCCTCTGTATTTGCCATGAGTTAATGCATGGGTCATTGCATAAGTACATGAGTAGTGACTGGATGATTAGAGTGCTACAAGGAGAGTACATGGTGAATTTATAAGTGCTTGGGTTTTGACAGACTGATTGGATAAGTACATTGTGCTGGGAGGCTGATTGGAGGAGTAAATAGGTAGTGACAGCCAGATTACAGGACTGCATAAGTAGTCCTTCATGGGATTGTAGCACTACATCTGGCCTAGAGATAGTGCTATGCTAAAAGACACTTAGAATACAGTGAAAACACCTACATACACTAGGTAACACTATGTTTTGCGGTACCCCTGTGATTAGCATGACCTCCTCTGTATTTGCCATGAGTTACTGCGTGGGTCATTGCATAAACACATGGTTGTGAATGGATGATTAGAGTGCTGGAAATATACTACATGGTGAATTTATAATTGCTTGGGAATTGGCACAGTGATTGGATAAGTATACGGTGCTGACAGGGTGATTAGAAGACTGCTCACAGAGTGACAAGGGGAATGCTGGAGTGCATAGGTACTGCTCTGGGGATTGTAGCAGAGAATGTATTAGTGCCTCGGCCGTTGCATGAAGAGTGCACAGGGAGTGACAGGGGGATTGCTGGATTGTATGGGTAGTGCTCTTGGGATTTTAGCATTGCATTAGTTAGTGTCTGGGCCATTGCATGAGTACATGGGTAGTAACTGGATGGTTAGAGTGCTGCAAGGAGAGTGAATGGTGAATTTATAAGTACACATGGGGGCTTGTTTGCACAGTGGAGGAGGGAGGGGGCGTGGCCTGATGTGACAAGTGTGCAAACGCACCCTGTGGCGCATTTTAAGTTGGGGGATTAGGTCCCCTTGAATCCTGATGGTCCCTGGAGACCAAGTAGCCTACCAGGTACCTCCAGTCAGCACCAGGGAGCTGCATTGCTGGGAGGTGGTCTAAGGCCACGCCCCCTTTTTACACCACTCTACAACGCAGCTCCGTGGCTCTTACTGGAGGTAACTGGTGGGCTAGTTGGCACCCAGGGACACTTAGGAATTAAGGAGACTTAGTCTCCCAGCTTAAAACGTGCCACAGGGTGTGTTTGCACACTTGTCACATCAGGTCCCACCCCTTCCCTGCACCCCTGTGCAAATGCACCCCATGGTGAATTGTAAATTGGGGGATTAAGTCCCCTTGACTCCTGAGAGTCCCTAGGGGCCAACTAGCCCACCAGCTATCTCCTGTATGCAGATTGATGTAAAAGGGGGGCATGGCCCTGGACCACCTCTCTGCAACGCAGCTCCCTGGCGCTTACAGGAGGTACCTGGTGGACTAGTTGGTCCCAGGGACTCTCAGGATTCAAGGGTACTTAATCCCCCAAATTAAACACACCACAGGGCGTGTTTGCACTCTTGTCACATTAAACCTCCCTCCACCACTGTGCAAACGTGCCCCCTGGTGCATTGTCAATTGGGGGATTAAATCCTCTTGAGTCCTGAGGGTCCCTGGGGGCCAGCTAGCCCACCGGCTACCTCCAGTAAGTGCCACAGAGCTGCGTTGCAGAGTGGTGTAATAAGGGGGCATGTCCTTGGACCACCTCTCTGCAAGGCAGCTCACTGGCGCTTACCGGAGTTACCTGGTGGGCTAGTTCTCCCCCAGAGACCCTCAGTATTTAAGAGGAATTTATTCCCCAACTTAGAATGTGCCAGGGGAAGCGCTTGCATAGTGCTGCAGGGAATGGGCCGGGCATCCGGCGAGTTGCCGATTTCTTTTTTTTTCTGAGAGGGGGGCTACATGGCACCCCTTCCGTGGGCTACTTTTGGCTCCGGGGACCCCAACCCCCAGGGCCTGAGCATATTCTTTTAAAAGATGTTTTTGTTTAAAAGAAACAGCAAGGGGGGCCCTCCTAAGGACAATTTGGCCCCAGGGAATCCATCCCGTGGCGCCAGCCTTCTTTTTAAAAACAACATTTTTATAGGGAAGGGGGGCCCGCATGGCCCCCTTCCCTGGGCCACTATTGGCCCTGGGAACCCATCCCCCCTAAATGTTTGGCCAGGCCCCGGGGGATGGGGTCCCCAGGACTGCATGGCCCCCCTCCTCAGGCCAATTATGGCACTGGGGACCCCATCCCCTGGAGCCTGGCCACTCCATTGGGGAACGTGGGGAGAGCCTGAATGCCCCCTGCGTCCTGCCGTCTCCCCGCCTCCTGCGGGAGCTGGCATTGCTTTTCCACATGGGTAACTCCTAACATGCAGCTCCCCTTGTGGAAAAGCAATCTGCTTTTGATTTTGGAAGTGGGAGCAGGAAACCTGCTCTTGCTTCCAAAATCCAAAGCAGAGTTTTCTATGACAGGGCAGGAGCCAGATGGCTCCCGCCCTGCCATAGCAAAAAGCAGTGTCCACTGCTGACCAGTGCTAAAGTGCATGTGTTCTATGTCTAAAATGTAATGGTATTTGGTTTCTCCATGATTGGCATATTTGATTTAGTAGTAAGTGCCTAGGAGAGAGCACTGTGTGTACCCAGTAAATTAAATAGTACTGGCTGGTCTGCAGCACTGATTGCGCCCCCCATCAGTAGCCCTTCAAATCTGTCTCAGGCTTTCCACTTCAGAGTCTTTGTGGGTAGTTTTTTACTGCCATTGCAGCCCAGCTTGCCAGGCCCAAACCTTCCTTCTTATTACATGTAAGGCACCCCTAAGGCCGGCCCTAAGTAGCCCCATGGGCAGGGTGCAGTGTATTTAAAAGATAGGGCATATACCTATAGGTTTTACATGTCCTGGTAGAGAAAAACTGCTAAATTCTCTGTTCACTACAGCAAGGCCTATCTCTCCCATAGGTTAGCTTTGTATAAGCTTTGCAACATCTTACAAGTGTATCGCCCAATTGGGAGCAGATAGAAAATTGGAGTTTGGTTTCTCTAGACTCACAATTTAAAAACACATCTTTTGGCAAAGTTGTTTTCAAATTGCCCGTCTGAAAATGCCACTGT